>NC_091375.1:2664699-2799699 GCF_038502225.1 Cherax quadricarinatus
TTTATATATATATATATATATATATATATATATATATATATATATTTTTATCACACTGGCCGATTCCCACCAAGGCAGGGTGGCCCGAAAAAGAAAAACTTTCACCATCATTCACTCCATCACTGTCTTGCCAGAAGGGTGCTTTACACTACAGTTTTTAAACTGCAACATTAACACCCCTCCTTCAGAGTGCAGGCACTGTACTTCCCATCTCCAGGACTCAAGTCCGGCCTGCCGGTTTCCCTGAACCCCTTCATAAATGTTACTTTGCTCACACTCCAACAGCACGTCAAGTATTAAAAACCATTTGTCTCCATTCACTCCTATCAAACACGCTCACGCATGCCTGCTGGAAGTCCAAGCCCCTCGCACACAAAACCTCCTTTATACATACATACATACATACATATATATATATATATATATATATATATATATATATATATATATATATATATATATATATATATATATATATATATATATATATATATATATGTATATATATATATATATATATGTATATATATATATATATATATATATATATATATATATATATATATAATATATATATATATATATATATATATATATATATATATATATATATATATATATATATATATATACACATGTATGTATGTTTATTTACTTACCTATATATAAACACATGCAAGTGTGTGATGGTAATCAATACATCATTTAAGAGTTTGAGAGAGAGAGAGAGCTATCGACGTCCCCCCCTCTTAACTCCATCACCCCCTCCCCCACCTGCCATGATCGATGACGAGTGAATTATTGGCCAGTGGGGAGGTTGCCACCACCCCTACCATCCTTCCCCACCACCACCACCCCTACCATCCTTCCCCACCACCACCACCATCACTCCTCCCTTCTATACTCTTAACTCCACCACCACTACCATTTCCCCAACCCCCACCATCACTTCTATTACCACCCCTACCGCTATCTATCACTACCACAATCACCACACGGAGAGAACTTGTCAAAGTTGTGACCACTTACCAAAGTTGTGACCACTTACCAAGAGAAAGAACACAAGTCAACTTACCAAGTAGCTCTTCACCTGTTTACCTGGAGAGGGTTCCGGGGGTCAACGCCCCCGCGGCCCAGTCTGTGACCAGGCCTCATGGTATAGGTAGGAAGCTATCTCCTGCTATTTTCCGGCACTGCCGTACTGGCCGGAGGCATAGTACGGCGGCAGCTGCTCCGGTTGGGGACGTGAGGCCGTGGCTTCAATCGTCGCGGATAATTCCCGTGATGTTACCTGTGGTCGCTTCCGGAGGTTACCGCCCCCGCGGCCCGCTCTCAATCAGGACTCGTAATTGATAGTATGGTCAGTCAGACTGTTGGTGCTGGCTGTACTCACTCCAGTGTATCCTCAGCTCCCTGGACTAACTTATCACATGACCAAACACTACGACATTATTTTGATTTATTTAAATTTGCAGGTCTGGAAACTTGATTAAAAAAACACACACAAGATGTGAAAAAAGACGCTGCTGAACATAAACCACAGTACGGGTGGGGATGGAACTCGCGGCGAGTCGTAAAACTGACGCGTTAGCCACTGGGCCAGCTGGCTACAATAAGATTCATCCAACTAGGTATATTTATACACCACAGGAAGGTTAGCATAAGCACCACTGTGACCACAAATGCAAGTTTTTACAGATGAATCTCCGGCCAGCGTGGCCGTGACGAACTGTAGATCAAGTCCCCTCACTGCCGTCACTAGGACTCAAGAAATCGTAATGACACACTCACCGCGAGTTCAATTCTCACCCATACCGTGGTTTGTTTGCAATCGTGTCATTACGATATCGTGAGTCACTAATTGTTGCAACCCCTGAATGGGTTGCAATGATTATGTATATATATAACTATTATCTTTTCATATAATTTTATATTGCTTATATTTACGATAATAGCTAAATCGTAAATGTATTGCTTTATATTGTTATTTGACTTAGCTTCCTTTGGTTAGGTAGGATGTTACATATTATGTGCTCAATTCAAGTCTTGATTGTCTAACTACTGTAATTATCGCTTGTGGCTCGTTAGACTGCCGGCTTCTCGTTGTTGCTGAGCAGCAGCTGTCCACGGAGCTATCACGTGATCGAGGGGGGGGGTGTCCTCACCTCGCCTGAAGTATTCAGTCTGGTCTAGACTCGCTGGGTTGTTGGACAGATTGTCTGTCTCATTATTCTTGTTAGTTCTGTAGAACTCTGTTCGCAGAACATTGTATAGATTTAGTGATTTTCGACGTTGTACTGAGGTTGTGTGTCACATAGACACTCTGAGCAACTCAGGTCCTGAGCTGTAGCTTCTGACCTAACTTGTACTGGTATCTGTGTATTGTCACAGTCGAGGATTTTCTTATGCTGAACTTAGATTCAGTAGTATAGGAGTTTTGTGACTTGTGGAGGATCTGCTGATGGTCCCTACTTAGTGTCGTTATATTATCTCCTTGTTCCTGATTCTGTGGCGCAGTTGCTTGTTATATTGCTATTGGGCTTAGCATTCTTTTTATTGTTTAAGCAGACTGTTCTGACTGCCAGTTGGTCAAGAAGTTAGTTTATTTGAGGACTTTGTCAGTCACTTGTTTAAGTCTAGTCGAGTCGTGAAACATAGTGAACTACTTAGAGCACTTACACACATACACACTTACTTGTACATATTTGTAATATCTTATTAAATGTTAATGTACCAGTCGGTACTTAAGAATTATAAATGTGATATGTGCTTTCAGCACAATAATATTGTATACGAGAGATGTGATATTATTTTGATTACTGTGATTAATTTAATTTAATTTAATTTGATAATATACCTCTAGACTTAATAAATTTATTAAATTTTAATTTCTCTAGTTAGTAGCCTACCAGTTGTAATCCTGAAGCACTATTGAATAATACTGAATTCTAATGAATAATTGGACAAGGATACTGACTACTTGTTACGAAAACCCAGTAACAGGCTGGATGCTAGAAGGGCAATCCTTTCTAGTATTACCTGGAGATCTCTAAGCTTTTAGAATCGCGTTTTTTTTGTAACACTAATGAACGTAAGAATGAAGGAACACTGCGGTAGGCCCACTGGCCCATGCAAGGCAGGTCCTTCTCAAACTCAAACCCTCTAAGAAAAGTATTTGCCCAGTTCAAGACATTTATTAGAGGAAACGTTTCGCCACGAGCGGCTTCTCCAGTCCTAATAGCTGAAGAAGCACTGTGTGGCGAAACGTTTCTTCTTAATAAATGTCCTGAACTGTACATAAGTGTCTTTTTCCACATCTTATTGGTATCCCCAAACCATTTTTCACACCCACAAGAACGAAGAAACACTGCAGTAAGCCTACTGGCCCATGCTAGTCACGTTTGTTACGTTGAAAATGGTAGAAAATACCGACAAGTTGAAGATTAATACACATGTGCAATAGTTGGGTATCTTTATTATTGCAATGTTTCGCCTACACAGTAGTCTTCTTCAGTCAAATATAAAGGCAGTAGATGTAGTAGTGAAATGATGATGATGTATCAGTCCATCAACCTTAGAGAAATAGTATTTGAGGTGGTCAGTCCCTCAGTCTGGAGAAGAGTTGAGCTCCATGGTCTGGAACAATGTGCAGCTGAAGTATGAGAATGGAATGTTAAATACTGTCGAAGGTGAGGTGGAAGATCTCGAAGACGTTGTAGGTCTCATTAGACTGAGGGACTGACCACCTCAAACACTATTTCTCCAAAGTTGGTGGACTGATTACATCATCTTAATTTCTCTACTACGCCTGCTACATTTATATTTAACTGAAGAAACCTAAGCACGTATCTTAATCACCAACTTGTCGGTATTTTATACCATTTTCAACCTAACTGTCAGACACTGCAGCACAACGGTATCTTGGTACAGAGGACATCTTCCACAATTCATCACGTAACTACTAGTTATAAGTGAGTCGGGTTGGACTCCAAAGGGACCTGCCTTTTATTTACTTCTACTAGTGATTCTCGTCCACTACAACGTCTTTGACTGAAATAAAAACACAAATGCAGTATGGAAATAAATGGTATAAAATACCGACACAATGGAAATATAAACACATAAGCAGTACAATGTGACCCTTTACTAACAACGTTTCGCCCACACAGTGGGCTTCTTCAGTCGAGTACAGAAAGTAGGCAAGAGGGACTGACAACTTCAAATCTACGACTTCAAGGGTGATGGACTGATTACATCGTCTTCACATCTCTACTGCTCCTGCCTACTTTCTGTACTCGACTGAAGAAGCCTACTGTGTACGCGAAAAGTTTCGGAATAAAGTTGCCTATGTGTCTTGTGTAAGACAGGTATACAATACCGACAAGATGTGTCTTACCACAAACAGATCTGTTTGTGACTTGACAAAGCCTTCTGTGTGGGCGAAACGTTGTTAATAAAGGATCACATTGTACTGCTTATGTGTTCATACTTCCACAAATGCAGTAAAATGCGATCCTTTATTGACTGCTCCGCTCATACAGTGACTATCAAGTCACAGACCTACCTGGGTAAATTTGATTTTGATTTGATTTGATTGATTCGTCAGGAACAGCGTCCTGACACGGGTCTTAATCCTAAGATCACCCGTCTGAGGATCTAGAAGGAGATGTCGAAACAGTAAATGTATAAAAGGCATTCAGCATGAAGTTATAAATAAAGACAATAGATCAGGTCAGCAAACAAAGGGGGACAGCAGAGGGCAGCAAGGGACTAGCTCCCTTAAGGTTTACTATACTAATAGCAGGAGTGTAAGAAATAAGATAGATGAGCTAAGATTAATTGCAAGTGCAGGAAACATAGATATTATTGCTATAACAGAGACCTGGCTCAATCTGAAAGATAGAGAGATGCCCTCTGAATGTCACATACAAGGCTATAAATTATTCCACACTGACAGGGTCAACAGGAAAGGTGGTGGAGTAGCGATGTATGTCAGAGACAATTTAAATTGTTGTGTTAGACAAGATATTAAATTAGAAGCGTCAGCCACTGAATCTGTTTGGTTACAGCTTCTCGAGGGCCGAGAAAAACTAATTTTGGGTGTGATTTACAGGGCCCCAAATCTTGATAGGGAGTGCAGTAAACTTCTATGGGACGAAATTCGTAAGGCATCTACATACGAAAATGTTGTGCTAATGGGAGATTTCAACTATAGACAGATTGACTGGAGCAATTTGACAGGAAATTTAGAGTCAGGTGACTTTCTTGATACGATCCAGGATTGTTTTTTAAAAGTTTGTGACAGAGCCAACTAGGGGAAATAACCTCCTTGACTTGGTTCTTGCCAGTAGGGAAACACTAATTAATAATCTTGAGGTTAATGATGAGCTTGGGGAAAGTGATCACAAATCACTCAGTTTTAATATATCATGGAATTCCCCTAATAATGGCAATCAAGTCTCCGTCCCTGACTTTCGCTTGGCTGATTTCATAGGACTGAAAAATTACTTAGGTGGGCTGAACTGGAATGACCTGACTAAGGGTCAGGTAGGTGGTGATGGTTGCCGATATGATGCTTTCCAGGGCATAGTTCTAGCTGCTCAGTCAAATTATGTTCCAAATAGGGTAATCAGATCAAACAAAAATGATCCTAAATGGATGAACAATAGATTAAAATATCTGATTGGTCAAAAGAGAGGCATATATAGGCAAATCAAAAGAGGAGAGGGGCAATTGAGAAATCGATATATTCAGTTAAAGAGAGAAATAAAAAGGGGAATTAGAAAAGCAAAAAGAGATTATGAGGTTAAAGTTGCAAGAGAATCGAAGACTAACCCAAAAGGATTCTTTCAGGTATACAGAAGTAAGATCAGGGACAAGATAGGCCCACTCAAAAGTTCCTCGGGTCAGCTCACTGACAGTGATAAGGAAATGTGTAGAATTTTTAACACATACTTCCTCTCAGTTTTTACACAGGAGGATACCAGCGATATTCCAGTAACGAAAAATTATGTAGAACAGGACGATAATAAACTGTGCACTATTAGGGTCACAAGTGACATGGTCCTTAGGCAAATAGATAAATTAAAACCTAACAAATCCCCAGGCCCTGATGAACTGTATGCAAGGGTCCTAAAGGAATGTAAAGAGGAGCTTAGCACACCTTTGGCTAATCTTTTCAACATATCACTACAAACTGGCATGGTGCCAGATAAGTGGAAAATGGCAAATGTGATACCTATTTTCAAAACAGGTGACAGGTCCTTAGCTTCGAACTATAGACCAATAAGCCTGACCTCCATAGTGGGAAAATTTATGGAATCAATAATTGCCGAGGCAGTTCGTAGCCACCTTGAAAAGCATAAATTAATCAACGAATCTCAGCATGGTTTTACAAAGGGGCGTTCCTGCCTTACGAATTTATTAACTTTTTTCACTAAGGTATTTGAGGAGGTAGATCATGGTAATGAATATGATATTGTGTATATGGACTTCAGTAAGGCTTTTGACAGGGTCCCACATCAGAGACTGTTGAGGAAAATTAAAGCACATGGAATAGGAGGAGAAATTTTTTCCTGGATAGAGGCATGGTTGACAAATAGGCAGCAGAGAGTTTGCATAAATGGGGAGAAATCAGAGTGGGGAAGTGTCACGAGCGGTGTTCCACAGGGGTCAGTGTTGGGCCCCCTGCTGTTCACAATCTACATAAACGACATAGATGAGGGCATAAAGAGCGACATCGGCAAGTTTGCCGATGACACCAAAATAGGCCGTCGAATTCATTCTGACGAGGACATTCGAGCACTCCAGGAAGATTTGAATAGACTGATGCAGTGGTCGGAGAAGTGGCAGATGCAGTTTAATATAGACAAATGCAAAGTTCTAAATGTTGGACAGGACAATAACCATGCCACATATAAACTAAATAATGTAGATCTTAATATTACGGATTGCGAAAAAGATTTAGGAGTTCTGGTTAGCAGTAATCTGAAACCAAGACAACAGTGCATAAGTGTTCGCAATAAAGCTAATAGAATCCTTGGCTTCATATCAAGAAGCATAAATAATAGGAGTCCTCAGGTTGTTCTTCAACTCTATACATCCTTGGTTAGGCCTCATTTAGATTATGCTGCACAGTTTTGGTCACCGTATTACAGAATGGATATAAATTCTCTGGAAAATGTACAAAGGAGGATGACAAAGTTGATCCCATGTATCAGAAACCTTCCCTATGAGGATAGACTAAGGGCCCTGAAACTGCACTCTCTAGAAAGACGTAGAATTAGGGGGGATATGATTGAGGTGTATAAATGGAAGACAGGAATAAATAAAGGGGATGTAAATAGTGTGCTGAAAATATCTAGCCTAGACAGGACTCGCAGCAATGGTTTTAAGTTGGAAAAATTCAGATTCAGGAAGGATATAGGAAAGTACTGGTTTGGTAATAGAGTTGTGGATGAGTGGAACAAACTCCCAAGTACCGTTATAGAGGCTAGAACGTTGTGTAGCTTTAAAAATAGGTTGGATAAATACATGAGTAGATGTGGGTGGGTGTGAGTTAGACCTGATAGCTTGTGCTACCAGGTCGGTTGCCGTGTTCCTCCCTTAAGTCAATGTGACCTGACCTGACTAGGTTGGGTGCATTGGCTTAAGCCGGTAGGAGACTTGGACCTGCCTCGCATGGGCCAGTAGGCCTTCTGCAGTGTTCCTTCGTTCTTATGTTCTTCTTATGTTCTTAAGTCAGCTGTTCTGTGGCTGTGGTCAGGGTCTTGCTGTAGTACCTATGTATTCCACGGTAAAACATTTTATGTACAGCAGTTGGCCGAGGCCATCAACCCCCCATCATTATCTCTGGGTCCTGTGTTGCGTGGTCGGGTAAACTTGCAAATGGACTCTATTTTGTACATCATGCATATGTTCTTGAAGGTCTTCGTAATAGTTCTGAATGTCTCTTTTGTCTTCCTCTAAATCTGTAAGGTCGCATATGATATCAGTGAAGAGCATGATAGTCGACATCATTCGTTGGCTCATGAGTAATACGGGATCAAACCATACCCCCGGCCGGGATTGAACCCGCGGTCATAGAGTCTCAAAACTCCAGCCCGTCGCGTTATGGTTTATTTGCAATCGTGTCATTACGATTTCTTAAGTCATGTAATACGGGATGTCCTGCAATGTTCTCGTGAGCTACAGTGTTCCTCACTGGCGACAATGCTGGGATTGACTCGTTGGCCGTAATATGTTCCTGTAGAACTGGGCCCGTCGGCTGCCGTTGTCGAGTGGGAGTATGGGAAGCTGGCTGAGCAAGGACGCCACCCCGTCAATGCTTCCTCGGCTTCCTTCGTCTCTGTGGCTTGAGTTCCGTGGTATTGTTGCCTCCTCTGGACGAGGCTGCTGCTCAGTAGTGAGGGCTCTACTTGATGTTGGAGGCTGCACACCTGGGGTTTTCCATGCTGCCCTGACACGGCGGAGCCTCTCCGGAAAGTGAAGATTCCAGGCATGATGCTTCTTGTCGCAGTTCGGACATCTAGGTAGTCCTTGGTTGGGTGAGACCCGCTGCAGATGCCGCATACTTCTTTAAATTGACATCGGACGTTGAGGTGGTTACACTTCTGGCATCTGATGCACTTCAAAGGTTCTGGATGTTCCCCAGCAACCGAGATTCAACTGAGCTGGGAGAGGTCCTCTATGTTAGCTCAAGACCTGCCTCGTAGGTACGTTGCCGTCCTTCTTGGCTCAGAGCCGCTCAACTTTCAGGATATTTTTGTTACTATGGATTGCATCGAGAGGTATGTCTAATGAGCAGCGTATGAATACGCCTTTTGTTACCTGCTCCATGGATTTTGTTTCTGTTAGATTATTATTATCATTATTATTATTATTATTATAAAAAAGAAGCGCCACAAGGGCTATACAGCGCTGTATTTCTGTTAGAACAAGTGGCGATTCGAGGTCGTTCACCTTCTGCATGTGTTTCGGGGAGTGAGAATAAACTCCCCTTTCAGATTTGGGGACACTGGTACCTTCAGGCCATACTTCTTCTAGAAGTGGATTATAGCAGAACACTGGGTGTCTTGGTGTCCTTTGCTTATTAACCTGTATTTGTTGCCTGCACTTGGCTCGGCTTGCCTGATCTGAGGCAAGCAGACAGTGTATCTTCTCTGGGACTTCGGGGTTCCTGCTGCCTGCCAACCTTCTTCATCTATAATATCTGGGGTTGGGATGAATGTTTCTTGATCCATCCCCATCTTACTGGACCGGCTGGTTTTACTTGCTTCGCTGTCCTAAGAGTCCAGGGAGTCCAGTGAGTGGCCTCGCAGCTTCTTCGTCAGAACTGCGCCCCACACTTCCAAATTGGATTCCTCGGCTGAGTCTAAGGAATGTCGTGACCTCTTCCTTTCGGAGGAAGCCAAGTGCTTTCATGTCACAAGACGATCCGATGTTTCTGAGCTTCTGCCTGACTGTTCACAACCTTGCTGCCTTTGTATCTGACTGAAGAAGCCTACTGTTTAGGCGAAAAGTTTCAACAATAGTCATGTCTGAATCAAGTCCACTCAAGTACCCGTGCAAAGCTATATTTAAACTACCCAAAGTTCTTGCCTTAATGACGCTACCTGGAAGTTTGTTCAACTCACCTACAAATCTTCCGCCAACTCAGTAATTCCTTATAAACCTTTATAAATCCCAATTTCTCTAAATTTCGTTCTCAAGACTGACTTTTTTTTTACCATGTACTAGTGTTTGTTCACGTGTCATTTTACCAACCATGTCCTAGTGAAAGTTAAGACATATGTGCAACATCTGGTTATCTTTATTGTAGACGTTTCGCCATCCAGTGGCTTTATCATTACAGATTCTAGGACATAATTAGAAGACAGTAGAACTATATACAAAAGATGAGGTAATCAGTCCCTCAGCCTTGGAGTGGAGAGCACCGTGGTCGAAGATATTCTGGAGCAAAGGCAAGGAGACTTGAGTTTATATAGGCGTCTGCTACACATCCCTATCCACAGACGCCTATACAAGCGCCAGTCTCCTTGCCTTTGCTCCAGACCCTTTCTAATGGGACAGTAGCCTAACACACCTCAAGCCGACCACCACCAATACAATTCATCCTGCTTGCTGCCTTCTGACACTCCCAGCTCCTGCCGCCGCCTTCGCCATCCTTTCCTAGTGAGCCAAGTACCGACATCATTCAAGTTTCTCCATCTACGCCTCCAGTACTTCTGTATCACATGTCCCAAAGTGGTTGGGCCACTTGCCTTGTTTCCTCCTCTTCCCCTCCTTCCCATCCTTTTCCAGTATTTCCATCCTTCCTCATCCTTCTTCCTTCCAATCTCACGACAGCTCTGGTCGTCTTCTTCATTCATTCATTCATGCTCCAGAATATCTTCGACCACGGTGCTCTCCGCTCCAAGTCTGATTACCTCATCTTCTGTATATAGTTCTACTGTCTTCTAGTTATGTCCTAGAATCTGTATTGATAAAGCCACTGGATGGCGAAACGTCTACAATAAAGATAACCATGTCCTAGTGCTTGTTCACGTGTCATTTTACCAACCATGTCTTAGTGCTTGTTCACGTGTCGTTTTATCACACACACTAAGATCTAACTCAAATTCCAGAAAAGGCGAAGCAAGGAACGACATATTCGGCAGGCCTATCCTTCCCATCAAACACGAAGATACTGGAACCAGGAGCAAGAAATTATTGGAACAAGGAACAAGAAGATACTAGAACCAGGAACAAGAAACTATTGGAACAAGGGACAAGAAGATACTAGAACCAGGAGCAAGAAAATATTGGAACAAGGGACAAGAAGATACTAGAACCAGGAACAAGAAAATATTGGAACAAGGGACAAGAAGATATTGGAACCAGGAGCAAGAAAATATTGGAACCAGGGACAAGAAGATATTGGAACCAGGAACAAGAAAATATTGGAACAAGGGACAAGAAGATATTGGAACCAGGAACAAGAAAATATTGGAACCAGGGACAAGAAGATACTGGAACCAGGAACAAGAAAACATTGGAACCATAGACAAGAAGATACTGGAACCAGGAGCAAAAAAATATTGGGATCAGGGACAAGAAGATACTGGAACCAGGAACAAGAAAATATTGGGATTTAAAACCTATTGTCTACACTAGGGTTATTAAGGCTGCACGTTGTGCAAGAATGGTATATAATACCGACAAGATGAATTAAAGACACATGCGCAACATCTGGGTATCTTTATTGTAGACGTTTCGCCATCCAGTGGCTTTATCAATACAAATTCCAGGACATAACTTGAAGACAGTAGGACTATACACAGAAGATGAGGTAATCAGTCCCTCAACCTAGGAGTAGGTGCGAAGAGCACCGTAGTGCTCTATGGTGCTCTTCGCACCTACTCCTAGGTTGTGGGACTGATTACCTCATCTTCTGTATATAGTCCTACTGTCTTCAAGTTATGTCCTGGAATTTGTATTGATAAAGCCACTGGATGGCGAAACGTCTACAATAAAGACACCCAGATATTGCACATGTGTCTTAAATTCATCAAGGCTGCACGTAATATTTTTCACCACCAGACAAGAATACTTTAATCCCTAAAATAGGAATTAACGTAAACTTACCATATTTACCTTGAGAGAAATATAGCTCTCAGTGTATATATCCTTCACCACTGACACCAACATCACTATGGTCCAACTCGGACACAAGTGTCGTCATAAGTTTCATTCTCCTATGTGCGGGTTATTTGTGTAGAGTAAATATAAGCAGATAAATATGTGTTTGTGTGTGTGTGTGTGTGTGTGTACTCACCTAATTGTGGTTGAAGGGGTCGATTCATAGTTCCTGGCCCCACCTCTTCATTACTAGGTCGCTACTAGGTCCACTCTCTCCCTGCTCCATGAGCTTTTCATACCTCTTCTTAAAGCTATGTATGGTTCCTGCCTCCACTACATCACTCTCCAGACTGTTCCACTTCTTGACAACTCTATGACTGAAGAAATACTTCCTAATATCCATGTGACTCACATGAGTTTTCAACTTCCAGTTGTGACCCTTTATTGCTGTGTCACATCTCTGAAACATTCTGTCCCTATTCACCTTGTCAATTCCCCTCGGTATTTTATGTGTCGCTATCATATCCCCCCCTATCCCACCTGTCCTCCAGTGCTTTCAGGTGTGTGTGTGTGCGTGTGCTGGGGGGGGGATGCGACAGATGGGGATCGCCTTACCCCCCAGACTGACCTGAGGAAGCTGACCCATCCATTATTTACGTGTTACCCGTGTCGTTCAGGGCCGACTCCTGGAATCTCTGAATGTTTGATAACCTGTCTTAACATCATCCTAAAAACCCTGATACAGGAATGTTTCTTGTTTTCCCCTCTTTAGAGGTTTCCTAAGGATCTTCGCTATGTAGTTTTCTTGTCTGTAGATTCCCTGAAGATCCCTGTCATATTTTTCATAAAATATCCGAATATTTGGTCGTGATAGTCTAGTGTAGTTGCTACGCTAGAAACGATGTATATATATATATATATATATATATATATATATATATATATATATATATATATATATATATATATATATATATATATATATATATATGATAAATTAGACACATGTACAACTCTTGGGTATCTTTATTGAGGAAACGTTTCGCCACACAGTGGCTTCATCAGTCCATACAAAGGACTGATGAAGCCACTATATATATATATATATATATATATATATATATATATATATATATATATATATATATATATATATATATATATATATATATATAGGGGTCGGCCTAGGAAGGGTTGGAGGGAGGGGTTAAAGGAGGTTTTGTGCGCGAGGGTCTTGGGCTTTCAGCAAGCATGCGTGAGCGTGTTAGGAGCGAATGGAGACAAATGGTTTTTAGGACTTGACGTGCTGTTGGAGTGTGAGCAAGGTAACATTTATGAAGGGATTCAGGGAAACCGTCAGGCTGGACTTGAGTCCTGGAGATGGGAAGTACAGTACTGGCACTCTGAAGGACGGGTGTTAATGTTGCAGTTTTATAACTGTAGTGTAAGCATGTCTCTGGCAAGACAGTGATGGAGTGAATAATAAAAGTTTTTCTTTTTCAGGCCACCCTACCTTGGTGGGAGACGGCCGATGTGTTTACCTGGAGTTTACCTGGAGAGAGTTCCGGGGGTCAACGCTCCCGCGGCCCGGTCTGTGACCAGGCCTCCTGGTGGATCAGAGCCTGATCAACCAGGCTGTTACTGCTGACTGCACGCAAACCAACGTACGAGCCACAGCCCGGCTGGTCAGGAACCGACTGTAGGTGCTTGTCCAGTGCCAGCTTGAAGACTGCCAGGGGTCTGTTGGTAATCCCCCTTATGTATGCTGGGAGGCAGTTGAACAGTCTCGGGCCCCTGACACTTACTGTATGGTCTCTTAACGTGCTAGTGACACCCCTGCTTTTCATTGGGGGGATGGTGCATCGTCTGCCAAGTCTTTTGCTTTCGTAGTGAGTGATTTTCGTGTGCAAGTTCGGTACTAGTCCCTCTAGGATTTTCCAGGTGTATATAATCATGTATCTCTCCCGCCTGCGTTCCAGGGAATACAGGTTCAGGAACCTCAAGCGCTCCTAGTAATTGAGGTGTTTTATCTCCGTTATGCGCGCCGTGAAGGTTCTCTGTACATTTTCTAGGTCAGCAATTTCACCTGCCTTGAAAGGTGCTGTTAGTGTGCAGCAATATTCCAGCCTAGATAGAACAAGTGACTTTTTATATCGAAGTAGTCTGTGTTGGTCACTTTTCATAATGTTCGTCAGTACAGGATTCCGACAAGGCTCTTAAATCTGTCGAAAACTGAATGGTAAAACAACGCCATGACTCCAGGTAAACATCAAACCTCTATGAACTGACCAATCAACGATGAGCTCCTTCCATATCGCCTGCAGCCGCCTGTCATCATTCAAGTTGCAGTAATCATCCATCCAGCACCTGCTGAGTTCCTGTTGCCTTCTACATCGTCTTCGTCAGTATTCCTGAAATACATCTCCATCTACGCCTCCAGTACTTTGGTACCACATGTCCCAAAGTGGTTGGACCACTTGCCTTGATTCCTCCTCTTCCCCTCCTTTCCATCCTTTTCCAGTTATTTCCATCCTTCCTTATCCTTCTTCCTTCCCATCTTACGACAGCTCTCGTCGTCCTCGATTCGATTCGATCTGTCGAAAACTCCTTTGGCGAAGTTCTACTGATCACAGTTGAATATCGTGATATTTCCCTTTACAGTCCACTAATACTAGTTTCAATTTCCACGCATATGGTGGTATCGTCCGCAAAAGATAATTCGCAGCAGTGCTAGTAGGGTTGTCATATATGTCTGCTGCGACGCTAAGAAACAATGTGTGTCATGAATGTGGCTTACTTGGGGCATTGAGTTGAATTTTTACTTCGCTAATAGTGGTTAATGTACAGTTTACGATCACTCACCGTGACTTGTTAGAATATTTAACATTCATTTCCCTGGTTTTACCTGGAAGGTGTTCTGGGGATCAACGCCCCCGCGGCCCGATCCATGTTATATTATATTATTTGATATTGTTTCATAGGTCATCACTCATTGGTTACGTGTGCCAAATATTTTTGCAGAATCGGTATATTCAACGTCTGTATTTTTTTTATTTTCTTCCAAAACGTCCTCTCTGCAACAGAGAGGATCTCTCTAAGATTAAGCTAGACAGGATCTCTCTAAGATTAAGCTAGACAGGATCTCTCTAAGATTAAGCTAGACAGGATCTCTCTAAGATTAAGCTAGACAGGATCTCTCTAAGATTAAAATTCTTTATTTCCAATCCTTATATTAGTAAAATATTCAATAATCAGAAAGCCCAGAGGATGCGCATCATTTTGGGCCAAATTTAAATTTAACTATAAGAACAACGCACTTTGACTTATTATTTTTGAAGAGCCTGTACCTGGTATTAACAGGAACTGTAAAATAAAGATACCGGCCATAACCTACTTCGTATGATTGTTTAATTATCTAGATTAAAAAGGGTGAGTGTTAACTCATTAATGAGCCTACAATATAACACAATTTAATGCAATATAAGTTATGTAAAGATTGTTTCAGCATACGTGGCTAATATAAGTTAAGTACAACAATTATTGTATATATAATGCTCGGTAAAACATCTGTCTGAATGAAGGTAATCTCAGCATATGAAGGTAATCTCAGCATATGAAGGTAATCTCAGCATATGAAGGTAATCTCAGCATATGGTACAACAAATAAGAGTAGAAAAAAAAGCGTGAACAAGTAGAGGAGGATAAATCGATGAAACTCGACGAAGAAGAAAAAGACACAATTGTGTGACTGGAACAAGATACAAATAACTGCACATAGGAGAAAGAAACTTATGACGACGTTTCAGTCCAACTTGGACTATTAACCAGTCACACACTAACACACGAAGGTAAGGGAGCCAGTGGATGTTTTGTATGTTGAGTGAGTTCATATCTTTGAAGAGTTGGGGTGTGTGTTGCCTAGTGTAAGCTTACGACACTGTCTTGTTGAGTTACTGTTGAACTTAGATGATTTGCTATCATTGATTCCCAGGCACAACTGCCATAGGTGACGTAAGGATAAATTAGATAGCACAGAGTAAATAATGCAGTCGGAGGCACCTAGTAACGTGTCATCAGAGGGCAAGGCAGTCTAAAGTGTGAATTTGAAAGTGATTTCCTATGAGGGGATAGAGCCACTCAATGTAAGGTCACTGAGACCATCCAAACAGAGTTGTGAAAGTAACATCTCGCGCAATTGCAGATATTCGAAGACCGAGTGTATTCGGTCCTGCCCGTTTGGGGTATACCATTTTTGAATGTTGCAATGTTGCATTGGTTGTAAAAAAACGAAATAAGTATTTTTTAAATTTATTATACAAGTAGACAATATAAAAAACATAAATGGAACTTGTTTCTGAACAATTTGTAACCAGTAAAAAAATAGAAATAGGAACTACTTATCAACAATGACACATTGCAATGGGATGCAACTTACAAATGAAATATTCCTGAGTTCCCTGAGAAAGAACAATCATTTCACATCACTATTTTTGCAAATGAAAGTTCATGAAACAATTTCTATCCTTCTTTATGCACAGATTTACTCCATTCTTCCATTTGGTGTCTACTTGAGAAGCAAGATCATCTTGAAGCACTTCTTCATCAGGGTATTCCTCCATAGTAATACGTTTCTTCCTCTTGTTCACTTTTTGTTTTTTTGGTGGTGGCCCAGCTTCCTCCTCCCCATCTGTTGACACCTCTGCATCTGGTGGCAAGAATTCATCCTCACTATCCAGGAAATCCATGTCATCTGAGTCTTGATCTGACTCAGTATCATCCCAAACACAGACAAATTTCGAGGTAGCCTTGGAGGACTCACCGTAGAACAATTTCTTATTGATCTGGAAGGACAATAAAAACATTCTGTACACACCCAGACCATTACTGAATTCATATATACACTACCAAATTTTATGGAAATATTTATATACCGAAACTTGAAAACTGCACCTAAAAGGGCAGGAACGACTGGGCTTGTTCCTATTTTGTTGCACTTTGTTCATGTGCATGGTGCACTCGTAATATGCTTCACAACGCCTTCATATATATATCAAAATATGGCTAAACTATTCATTTACACACTAGACACACAAATCAGTACTTACCGACATTGTATTTGGTGAAATGCTTCAGTATATAAGGAGCACTATACCGAGAAACACGAGTTTTGGCGCCGGCAAGGTAGAAGTGTTTACATTCTGCTGTCTCGACCAATGGGAAGCGAGCAGCCGCCATCACCGCTCAGCCTGGGCGACTCAGGGATTATTATTATAATCAAAAAGAAGCGCTAAGCCACAAGGACTATACAGCAGCGACTCAGGGAAGGTCTGTGATTGGTCAGAAATAGAGAACGGGAACCTAGATGCGCTGGGGGAGTTGTAGGACGTGCGCAAAAACCACGTTATGAGGCCCGACTACACTCGTTCTTGCCCGGTAAAGGGAGGATGTCCACTGTTTTGGAAACCTTAGTTATGTGCTAGATATGTGTGAAAATGTTGAATTTTAAATTGATGTCAAGGTATAGAGGTAAAAATTTTCCGCTCATTATTTTACAATGAATTTATCATTCTTCATTATACTGAGTTGTACCTGTGTAGCTCTTTTTTTCAGGCATCACGTAGAAAGCCTTGATATCCAATATTAAGAGTAAGTCTACCTGTAGTCATCCAAGAAGATATCTTTATGAACTCCTATTGAGGAAAACCGATCTGAATGGTAGAGCATTCAGGTCACTGATTTAGTTTAAGAGAAGAAGACCAATGACGCTGCCCTAAGGCACCCCTATATTAATTAATAGGTTCCAAGGACCCCAGTGGAACCATGCCACTTTGTCAGACGTTTTGTGATTATTCTAGGCAATTTACACATAAGTTACTATGTATGATAATTTGTTTAATTATATATTTATGTGCAACTATACCTAGATAAACGTTCTTAAAAGGTTGCCAGTGATGAAAATATACTGGTGTGTATCGTTTAGCACTTTAAGTAGCACTATAATGTTATAGTTTAAGACTCAGAATGGTGTTGTCTACTGTGGGTTATGGAGTTCGTGGTTTTTGGATTAAGCTTGGGGTTCTGCCTTCTTGGTAAACCTCTAAATGGTTTACATGATGTTAGTCCTACTGGTCAGTAGCTTGTTGTCATCGCTCTACTGCTACACTGTGCAGCTGTTTACATATTTTAAGCTCCAAAATATGTTGAGCGTCTTTATGGTGGTATTTTGTATTTCTTTATGAGCACAGCACTTGAGGTATGGGGCACTGGTGCCGATTATTATTATTTCATTCATGGTGGAACGCAGTGGCGTTGCTGGGGTTGGTGTCACCGGGGGCGGCATCTTTGGTGTCACCCGGGGTGGCATCTTTGGTGTCACCCGGGGTGGCATCTTTGGTGTCACCCGGGGTGGCATCTTTGTTGTCACCCGGGGTGGCATCTTTGGTGTCACCACCATGAAATTCAAGGGAGGGGGGATGGGGGGAGTAAACCCAATGGAAATAAGTCACTCTGTCTGACTTTTCTGGGTTATCCTAGGTTCTCTACACACATGCTGCTATGTATGATAATTCTATGTAACTGTATTTGTGTATACCTGAATAAACTTACTTACTTACTTACGTCACTACTGCAAGACCAGTGACTAATGTTTAGCAATAAGAACGTTTAAGGGCCATAAACTGAACAGGAAAACACTTCTCAACTTTATTAATGATAAAATAAATAATCGTAGTAATACTGAGGAAACGTAAACTCAAATACCACTTTGAGTACAGCCAACACAACCTACATTTATTCATCTTCAACAATGAAAAAAAAAATTGAAAAATGAATAAAAACACATTGCAGTATCAGAGAAACACTTAGTTCCGATTTAACCTTGAGTACAGGTAACATCTCAGTGAATCTGATCTTAAATTTCCTTGCCTTCAATCCTGCAAAATCATCTATCACATCAAAATCAATGATTTTCCCTATATAGGCTTATTAGTACTCTGTAATCATATATTAACCTATATAGAAACGAAAGATTGTTCCCTTATGTTGCTGCAGCACTGTTTTGGGCATTAGTGTCACCTTCAGAGGCTCTATGAGTCTATGGTGTCACCCTTTAAATGGTGTCACCCAGGGCGGACCCCCCCCCCCTTACGACGTCACTGGTGGAAAGCTATATCAGTAGGAATCATACAGCGCCTGGGGTAATGGAAGCCATTCAGACTTGATTCAGGTAACTGGCGGATAGGTCTCATTCCTTAGATCAAGAGCCCCTCACCGGCATCAAGGAACCTCCCCTTGAGGCTCCCTGGTGCCGACTGTATAGACGTCAAATTCTTGTTAAAATTATATAGGATTTTTGGTAATGTTTATTATGTAATATGTAGGGAGGATCGTGTTCATGTAAAAAACGGTCAGAGTCTTCTGCTCTGATTAGTGTCGAATGGACGGACTAGGTAACCATTACTTACTTATAAAACTATATAAATATTAACAGAGGGAGACTTTGGGGGAAGAATACAGTTCCCCTAAAATTTTATTACTTACGTTTTCTGTACATGCAGATGTTTTAGAAGATGGAAATTTTAAGAGTAACTTACACAGTCAATGAACAGATTGATGAAGAAAGTAAGTTTAAGTACAGTTTTATACAATTTTTGGATGATTACAATTCTTACATAGTAACATGTGTAAATTACCTTGATAACCAAAAAAATAACAGTGACTTATTTTCAGTGTGTAATGAGGAACCCATCTCAAAATGGAAAATAAATCAATGACTTTTTTGGGTTATCCTAGGTCCTAGACACACAAATGAAGATCAAACTAAATGCAAATTATGTTATCAGGCATATGGTCACTGTCTTGAACACTATGTGCTTAATTGTTGGCTTACTGAGGAATACAGAGACAGACAGTATAATAACTTATGTGACATGTCAAGATATCTTATTAATGGAAATAAGATACCAGATATACTAAGCAAATTTCCTAAATTTGCTTGTAACAGATAAGTGAACTGTAGATATACAGATATAAACCCATATGTACACCTGTTAACCCTTTTGGGGCATAGTTCCTAGGCCTTTTGTGTATCCATATGCTCTTGCATAAATCACTCTGTCTGACTTTTTTGGGTTATCCTAGGTTCTCTACACATATGCTGCTATGTATTTTAATTCTATGTAACTGTATTTGTGTATACCTGAATAAACTTACTTACTTACTTACTTACCGTCCACAGGATGGATATTGGGTGCACAATAAACTAGCAACCTCGGTGGCAAAATCTAAAATCTAGGTTCTCTACACATATACTGCTATGTATGATAATCTATGTAACTGCATTTGTGTATACCTGAATAAACTTACTTAACGTCTATGAAATATCCAGGAAGCTCCTCTGACGCACGCTTGCCAGGCACACAAGACACTATGTCAAGCTCTTAAACACTATCAAGTACATTTCTCGTTCTTCGTAGTACTTTGCCTTAACAAAGTAACTTAAAAAATATTACAAATTACCCAAAATAAGATGGTAAGATTAATCCCGGACCTGCGGCCAAGAACATGTAGGACAGGAGGAATAACATCAACTGAAATGCTGAAAGTGACAAATAAGGTAAAACAGCTAAAACTCAACCACCTGTATATGGTAGGTGACCAGCAGTGTCCAGAAAATATTGCTGAAAATTTAGTAAAGGTTTGGAACCAAGGCCAGTATGGCACTAGGGTTATCAGGTATACACAAATACAGTTACATAGAATTATCATACATAGCAGCATATGTGTAGAGAACCTAGGATAACCCAAAAAAAGTCAGACAGAGTCCTGGGTACTATACACATATGCTGCTATGTATAAAAATTTATGTAACTGTATTTATGTGTACCTGTACCTAAATAAACTTAATTAACACATTTTTGTAGAATACAAATGTGGCTAGGCCTCAAACACCTATTGCATACCTATAAGGGACTGGAATGGGCCGCCTGATCATGTCAGGATAAGACCTACTATAAAGCAATTTATAAATACTGCCAAGGAATATCTAATGAAGTTACGGAAAGCGAGGAAAATATTTTTTTCAATAATCATCTCTTTTACGGGTACAATTATAAAAAAAATATAGTAATGAAATTGTAGGTTAATAATTATTTATTAAAACAGTAGATTTACTTCTTACATTCATTAAACTTGTGTTGTAATGCAAATGGTTGAGATATGTATGATAAAAAGACAGGTTGCAGAATTTTACAAACATTATACCATACTATTATACCACTTCGTGCATATTTAACCCAAGATAAATCAATAAAATCAAACAATGTGATTCATTCCATTTGTATCCTTACCTTTTAGTAACTTTTTTAATCACCACCACTAATTTACCATACACAAAGTATCTCAAAAAACATAAACCACACTGCTTGCCTCTCCTGGGTTATCCTCCGTTATTATTGTATTGTCTCTTAACGTGCTAGTGACACCCCTGCTTTTCATTGGGGGGGGATGTTGCATCGTCTGCCAAGTCTTTTGCTTTCGTAGTGAGTGATTTTCGTGTGCAAGTTCGGTACTAGTCCCTCTAGGATTTTCCAGGTGTATATAATCATGTATCTCTCCCGCCTGCGTTCCAGGGAATACAGGTTCAGGATGTTAGGTAAGACACATATGCAACAGTTAGGTATCTTTATTTCGAAACGTTTCGCCTACACAGTAGGCTTCTTCAGTCGACTGAAGAAGCCTACTGTGTAGACGAAACGTTTCGAAATAGATACCTAACTGTTGCATATGTGTCTTACCTAACAATCTGTCGGTATTTTATACCATTTTAATGTTCACAGGTTCAGGAACTTCAAGCGCTCCCAGTAATTGAGGTGTTTTATCTCCGTTATGCGCGCCGTGCAGGTTCTCTACATTTTCTAGGTCAGCAATTTCACCTGCCTTGAAAGGTGCCGTTAGTGTGCAGCAGTATTCCAGCCTAGATAGAACAAGCGACCTGAAGAGTGTCATCATGGGCTTGGCCTTCCTAGTTTTGAAGGTTCTCATTATCCATCCTGTCATTTTTCTAGCAGATGCGATTGATACAATGTTATGGTCCTTGAAGGTGAGATCCTCCGACATGATCACTCCCAGGTCTTTGACGTTGGTGTTTCGCTCTATTTTGTGGAAGAAATTTATTATGAAGAACCTGGGGAATATAAGGTAATCAGGCTTGACCCGAGGAAAGGGGAAGGTAATTTCAATTCCCTGTATCAAGAGCCGTTCCTAAACACATACATGTACGCCCCAACATGTAAATAAACAGATAAGTAAGTCATATTAACTTTACTGAGTTATCCAAGACTATACATAATCTACATTTTGTATACCTATAATATCTGTGCAGTATTGTATATTAGAAAAAATGTTCAAGCACGACAATTGTTTTGTGCGTAACAATAGTTTAGTACATGTCAAGTACAGCTTGTATACAACACAAAGAAAAAAATGAATTTATTTAATTTGTTATATAGAGATAACGCAAATAAATATGGAGGTAAGAAAAATCATTGTAGTTAATTTTATCTCCATATGGTTAAAGTATCAGCTTTATACACATACCCATGGCGTGGACGGTAGGCAAAAGATTACTTACAGAGGCACATAATAGCTCCAGGGATTGGATACATTATTATGTGCTAAGAAAGTTATAGCGGTAATGAACTATGATCTGGTTACCATCGTATCCAGATCATATTTATGTAATCTACCTATTCTAAAACTACTGTATTTTAATATAGGTTTAATCTCAAGTCTACCCGATATGCATTGCAAGACTATGGTTTTTTTCATACGTAAGTTTATTCAGGTATACACAAATACAGTTACATAGATTATCATACATAGCAGCATATGTATAGAGAACTTGGGATAACCCCAAAAAGTCAGAGTAACTTATTTCCACTGGTGTCCTTGCCACGTACGATAAAATAGTATACAATGGCGGAAACGCACAGTATGCTAGCGTCTTGTTTTCGTGCTTAACACTATCTTATTACATATAAACTACATTTTGTATACAGCAGAAAGAAATAAAGTTTGTACTGTCCTGGAAAACGAACTTTATTTTGCTCACTGACAGCATAGTGACAACTTACCTTAGGTTCCTTCTCCGAGAGAACTTGAACCAAGCTCCGTGGTGGCCGTGATCGTATAGTGGTTAGTACATTGCGTTGTGGCCGCAATAACCCAGGTTCGAATCCTGGTCACGGCAAGTGAGCTTCATTCTTTTTCATTAGTGATGAAGATGCAGCTCAAGTGAGGTTAAATTTAAACAAAGTCCATCGATTACACTAGTCATTAAGGCTGCCAGTAACCTTTTTCACAACACAAGAATACTCTAATCCCTAATACAGGGATTCCAGTAAAATCCGTATATATACGCTGAAAGGAATATACTTATCGATGTATATATCCTGTCCCTTCAGGTATAAGATAAACAACGCCTCACATTCGCTACTAATGATTTTACGGATCATTAACAAGCTTATTATATTCCTGGTAAAGCGCTAAAACCTTATAGGTCGTGCAGCGAATGGGAAGTATAATCAGGTTTGATTCGAGGAAGGGAAGTAGCTCCAGTTCTCTGGATCAAGAGCCCTGCACCAGTAACAAAACACGCCCTCTGATAGGATCTTAAAGCCATATAACGATGATTGCAATAAACATGCAACTGTTACAGACATACAAATACAATGATGGTAAATTATGCAAATTTAATCAAGGATAACTTCACCATATTATCAGAGTAACGTAGAATAACTTAGAATTAACTATGACAGCCTAGAATTAACTAACCTGGTTAACCTACAATAACCTAGTCCTAGAATAAAGTTAGCTACTGTAGGTTAGTGTAAATGAGGATATATACCCTAATATACCTAATATACCCTAGAAGAGCAAAGGATAACCTAGAACCTAAATGAATTAAGCATAACCTAAGATAACCTATCATAGCAGGGTGATTGTGTTAGTCAATGACAACGTTAAGTGTACTGCGATGCGGCAGAAGTGACAGGGGAATAATTATATAAACGCCAGAGAGTTTACATTTTGGGTGAAAATAGAACTATTTGGGCAGAAAAATGAAGTCTCATTACTTGTCTCTGCTGGGTTATCCTAGGGTTAAATTTGCAAGATATACTGCAGACTATCGTGTTATCCTAGAATTAGATTTACTGTACCTAACAAATTGATTTTATTAGGTCTTCCTTTGCAGATGACACCCGAATCTGCATGACAGTGTCTTCCATTGCAGACACTGCAAGGCTCCAGGCGGACATCAACCAAATCTTTCAGTGGGCTGCAGAAAACAATATGAAGTTCAACGATGAAAAATTTCAATTACTCAGATATGGTAAACATGAGGAAATTAAATCTTCATCAGAGTACAAAACAAATTCTGGCCACAAAATAGAGCGAAACACCAACGTCAAAGACCTGGGAGTGATCATGTCGGAGGATCTCACCTTCAAGGACCATAACATTGTATCAATCGCATCTGCTAGAAAAATGACAGGATGGATAATGATAACCTTCAAAACTAGGGATGCCAAGCCCATGATGACACTCTTCAGGTAGCTTGTTCTATCTAGGCTGGAATATTGCTGCACACTAACAGCACCTTTCAAGGCAGGTGAAATTGCTGACCTAGAAAATGTACAGAGAACCTTCACAGCGCGCATAACGGAGATAAAACACCTAAATTACTGGGTGCACTTGAAATTCCTGAACCTGTATTCCCTGGAACGCAGGCGGGAGAGATACATGATTATATACACCTGGAAAATCCTAGAGGGACTAGTACCGAACTTGCACACGAAAATCACTCACTACGAAAGCAAAAGACTTGGCAGACGATGCAACATCCCCCCAATGAAAAGCAGGGGTGTCACTAGCACGTTAAGAGACCATACAATAAGTGTCAGGGGCCCGAGACTGTTCAACTGCCTCCCAGCATAAATAAGGGGGATTACCAATAGATCCCTGGCAGTCTTCAAGCAGGCACTGGACAAGCACCTAAAGTCGGTACCTGACCAGCCGGGCTGTGGCTCGTACGTTGGTTTGCGTGCAGCCAGCAGTAACAGCCTGGTTGATCAGGCTCTGATCCACCAGGAGGCCTGGTCACAGACCGGGCCGCGGGGGCGTTGACCCCCGGAACTCTCTCCAGGTAAACTCGTAACATATCCCCTCAAGATCACTGCAAAAATTTATAAGCTTTTTTTATAATATAAATTAAAATTTCCTTTAAAAAGTAAGAGTGAGAGAGAGAGAGAGAGAGAGAGAGAGAGAGAGAGAGAGAGAGAGAGAGCTGCATATGCTGGGATGTGTGCGCGGCTGGCACCAACAGCCTGGTCCATCAACAACCAGGAGCCCTGCTCAGGACCAGACCGCGGAGGCGTTGGCCCCCGGAAACGATTACAAGTACGTATAAGAGTGTACGCACGAGTGAAAACGTTACCAAGACATCGGTACTAAGAAAATTAAACGAGTCGACGGTAAACACACACACACACACACACACACACACACACACACACACACACACACACACACACACACACACACACACACACACACACACACACACATACACACATACATACACATGCACACACACATGCACACAGGCCTAGTGTCTAATCGACATGTGCCTAGGACAAAATGGTAACTAACTAACAGGGGACTACACAGACATGAGGAACTTCCTGCAAGACGTTCAGTGGGAAAGAGAATTGGCAGGAAAACCAGTAAAATAAATGATGGACTACGTGACAAAAAATGCAAGGAGGCAGAGAAGAGGTTTGTTCCCAAGGGCAACAGAAATAATGGGAAGACTAGAACGAGTCCTTGGTTCACCCAAAAGCGTAGGGAGGCAAAAACTAAGTGCACTAGAGAATGGAAAATGTACAGAAGACAAAGGACCTAGGAAAATAAAAGAGTTAGCCGAAGAGCCAGAAACGAATATGCACAGATTAGAAGAGAGGTTCAGCGACAATACGAAAATGACATAGCATCGAGAGTCAAGTCTGACCCGAATCTGTTGTACAGCCACATCAGGAGGAAAACAACAGTTAAGGACCAGGTAATCAGGCTGAGGAAGGAAGGTAGGGAGTTCACAAGAAACGACCAAGAAGTATGTGAGGAGCTCAACATGAAATTTAAAAAAGCATTTACAGTGGAGACAGGAAGGACTCCAGCAAGTCATAATAGGGAGGTACACCAACAAGGGATACACCAATAAGTGGTGGATGAAATACACACAACCGAGGAGGAGGTGAAGAAGCTATGTGAACTTGATACCTCGAAGGCGGTGCGACCAGACATCTCTCCGTGGGTCCTTAGAGAGGGAGCAGAGATGCTGTGTGTGCCATTAACAAATATCTTCAACACAACCACTGAAACTGGGCAACTACCTGAGGTATGAAAGATGGCAAATGTAGTCTCAATTTTTAAGAAAGGTGACAGACGCAAGGCATTAAACTACAGACCTGTGTCACTGACGTGTATAGTATGCAAAGTCATGGAGAAGATTATCAGGAGGAGAGTGGTGGAGAGCCTAGAAAGACACAAGCTTATAAACGACAACTAGCACGGTTTCAGGAAAGGAAAATAATGTGTCACAAACCTACTGGGGTTTTATGACAAGGTAAGGGAAGCAAGACACGAGAGAGAGGGGTGGAGAGATTGTATTTTCTTGGACTGCAAGAAGGCCTTCGACACAGTTCCTCACAAGAGATTAGTGCGAAAGCCTGAGGATCAGGCACGCATAACAGGAAAGCCACTGCAATGGATTAGAGAATACCTGACAGGAAGGTAACAACGAGTCATGGTACGTAACGATGTGTCAGAGTGAGCGCCTGTGACAAGCGGGGTTCCACAGGAGTCAGTCCTAGGGCCTGTGCTGTTTTTGGTATATGTGAATGACATGACGGAAGGGATACACACAGAAGTGTCACTGTTTGCAGATATGAAGTTAAAGAGGACAGTTAAATCGGACGAGGATCAGGCAGGACTACAAAGAGACCTGGACAGGCTACAAGCCTGGTCCAGCAACTGGCCCCTTGAATTTAACCCCGCCAAATGCAAAATCATGAAGATCGGGGAAGGGCAAAGAAGACCGCAGACATAGTCTATAGGCGGCCAAAGACTGCAAACCTCACTCAAGGAAAAAGATCTTGGGTGAGTATAATACCGAGCACATCTCCCGAGGCGCACATCAAGCAGATAATTGCTGCAGCATACGGGCGTCCGGCAAACCTGAGAATAGCTTGCCGATACCTCAATTAAGAATCGTTCAAGACTCTGTACACCATGTACGTCAGGCCCATAATGGAGTATGCAGCACCAGTTTGGAATCTACACCTGAAGTCACTTGAGCACTTCAAGCAAATTATACGATCACGAACGTACGTCCACCATGTACGTCAATATTGGTATGCAGCACCAGTTTGGAATCTACAACACTTCAGGCTAGTAATTCCAGAGCTACGGGGATTGTCCTACGAAGAAAGGTTGAAGGAAATCGGCCTGACGACACTGGAGGACAGGAGGGTTAGGGGAGACATGATAACGACATATAAAATACTGAAAGGAATTGACAAGGTGGACACAGAATGTTCCAGAGATGGGACACAGAATGTTCCAGAGATGGGACACAGAAACAAGCTGTCACAACTAGAAGTTGAAGACTCAGATGAGTCAAAGGGATGTTAGGAAGTATTTCTTCAGTAACAAAGTTGTCAGGAAGTGAAATAGCCTAGAAAGTGACGTAGTAGAGGCAGGAACCATAAAGGGACGCAGGTGTTTTATGGACACACGTCATAATGGTACGGCTGGATAACATTAGGACATGTTTCCATAAAACACCTGTTGTCCATGTTTATCCATCAGTATAAAATGGGTACCTGGGTATTAGTGGACTGGTGTGGGTCACATCCTGGGACAAAACTGACCTGATTTTTTTTTTAAAGATTCGCCGGTATTCTCTGATTTGTTCGAAATGCTCTGAGAGCATAACAAGCGGCTTTCTATATAGTAGTATGTCACTGATGTCAGCTATGGTCTGTATACCTTGTACATGTACTTGTAGAAATAAAGATATATTATTATTATTATTATTACTATTATTATTACTATTATTATTATTATTATTATTATTATTATTATTATTATTATTATTATTATTATTATTATTATTATTATTATTATTATAGTTTTAAGACGAATTTTGATAAAGCTCATGGAATAGGGAGAGAGCGTACCTAGTAGCGATCAGTGAAGAGGCGGGACCAGGAGCTATGAATCGACCCCTGCAACCACAAAAAGGTGAGTACATCGCTCATTTCCCTGACTGTTGTACCTTCAAAGGCTCTGCAACGTTCCTCTGCCCGTCCTGGCTCCACATTCTCATCTTAAAAGGTCAAAGGTCGACATCAATCATTATACGCTTCATATTATTGTCCAAACTGTACTCTAAGTTAAATTAATTTAAGGACGGGTAGAGTAGATGGTGATGGGTTAGGTCCCATTTACCTATATAACGGTATTATGTACTACAAATAAGCAAATTAGAAAAATGCTATGATACGCCTAGCATTGAGATGGTTTACCTAGAGTTTACCTGGAGAGGGTCTCGGAGGTCAATGCCCCCGCGGCCCGGTCTGAGACCAGGCCTCATGGTGGATCAGGATCTGATCAACCAGGCTGTTACTGCTGTTACTGATGGTTGAAGACTAAACAACGTACAATAATGAACGTTCATGACTCTTGGTGCTGGAAATATATGACAGCTGTACTTCCAGTAAGGTTCTTGGAACAGCAGTTGCGACAACAGTAGCAGTAACATCAGTAACAGTAACATCGGTAACAGTAACATCAGTAGCAGTAACATCAGTAACAGCAACATCGGTAACAGTAACATCAGTAGCAGTAACATCAGTAGCAGTTGTGACAACAGTAGCAGTTGTGACAACAGTAGCTGTAACATCAGTAACAGTATCATCGGTAGCAGTAACATCAGTAGCAGTTGTGACAACAGTAGCAGTTGTGACAACAGTAGCAGTAACATCAGTAACAGTATCATCGGTAGCAGTAACATCAGTAACAGTAACATCAGTAACAGTAACATCAGTAGCAGTAACATCAGTAGCAGTAACATCGGTAACAGTAACATCAGTAACAGTAACATCAGTAGCAGTAACATCAGTAGCAGTAACATCAGTAACAGTAACATCAGTAGCAGTAACATCAGTAACAGTATCATCGGTAGCAGTAACATCAGTAGCAGTTGTGACAACAGTAGCAGTTGTGACAACAGTAGCAGTAACATCAGTAACAGTATCATCGGTAGCAGTAACATCAGTAGCAGTTGTGACAACAGTAGCAGTTGTGACAACAGTAGCAGTAACATCAGTAACAGTATCATCGGTAGCAGTAACAGTAACATCAGTAACAGTAACATCAGTAGCAGTAACATCAGTAGCAGTAACATCGGTAACAGTAACATCAGTAACAGTAACATCAGTAGCAGTAACATCAGTAGCAGTAACATCAGTAACAGTAACATCAGTAGCAGTAACATCAGTAACAGTAACATCAGTAGCAGTAACATCAGTAACAGTAACATCAGTAGCAGTAACATCAGTAGCAGTAACATCGGTAACAGTAACATCAGTAGCAGTAACATCGGTAACAGTAACATCAGTAGCAGTAACATCGGTAACAGTAACATCAGTAACAGTAACATCAGTAGCAGTAACATCAGTAGCAGTAACATCAGTAACAGTAACATCAGTAACAGTAACATCAGTAACAGTAACATCAGTAGCAGTAACATCAGTAACAGTAACATCAGTAACAGTAACATCAGTAACAGTAACATCAGTAACAGTAACATCAGTAACAGTAACATCAGTAGCAGTAACATCAGTAGCAGTAACATCAGTAACAGTAACATCAGTAACAGTAACATCAGTAACAGTAACATCAGTAACAGTAACATCAGTAACAGTAACATCAGTAACAGTAACATCAGTAACAGTAACATCAGTAGCAGTAACATCAGTAACAGTAACATCAGTAGCAGTAACATCGGTAACAGTAACATCAGTAACAGTAACATCAGTAGCAGTAACATCAGTAACAGTAACATCAGTAACAGTAACATCAGTAACAGTAACATCAGTAGCAGTAACATCAGTAACAGTAACATCAGTAACAGTAACATCAGTAACAGTAACATCAGTAACAGTAACATCAGTAACAGTAACATCAGTAACAGTAACATCAGTAGCAGTAACATCAGTAACAGTAACATCAGTAACAGTAACATCAGTAACAGTAACATCAGTAACAGTAACATCAGTAGCAGTAACATCAGTAACAGTAACATCAGTAACAGTAACATCAGTAGCAGTAACATCAGTAACAGTAACATCAGTAACAGTAACATCAGTAACAGTAACATCAGTAACAGTAACATCAGTAACAGTAACATCAGTAGCAGTAACATCAGTAACAGTAACATCAGTAACAGTAACATCAGTAACAGTAACATCAGTAACAGTAACATCAGTAACAGTAACATCAGTAACAGTAACATCAGTAGCAGTAACATCAGTAACAGTAACATCAGTAACAGTAACATCAGTAACAGTAACATCAGTAGCAGTAACATCAGTAACAGTAACATCAGTAACAGTAACATCAGTAACAGTAACATCAGTAACAGTAACATCAGTAACAGTAACATCAGTAACAGTAACATCAGTAACAGTAACATCAGTAACAGTAACACCAGTAACAGTAACATCAGTAGCAGTAACATCAGTAACAGTAACATCAGTAACAGTAACATCAGTAACAGTAACATCAGTAGCAGTAACATCAGTAACAGTAACATCAGTAGCAGTAACATCAGTAGCAGTTGTGACAACAGTAGCAGTTGTGACAACAGTAGCTGTAACATCAGTAACAGTAACATCGGTAGCAGTAACATCAGTAACAGCAACATCGGTAACAGTAACATCAGTAGCAGTAACATCAGTAGCAGTTGTGACAACAGTAGCAGTTGTGACAACAGTAGCTGTAACATCAGTAACAGTATCATCGGTAGCAGTAACATCAGTAGCAGTTGTGACAACAGTAGCAGTTGTGACAACAGTAGCAGTAACATCAGTAACAGTATCATCGGTAGCAGTAACATCAGTAACAGTAACATCAGTAGCAGTAACATCAGTAGCAGTAACATCGGTAACAGTAACATCAGTAACAGTAACATCAGTAGCAGTAACATCAGTAGCAGTAACATCAGTAACAGTAACATCAGTAGCAGTAACATCAGTAGCAGTAACATCAGTAACAGTAACATCAGTAACAGTAACATCAGTAACAGTAACATCAGTAACAGTAACATCAGTAGCAGTAACATCAGTAACAGTAACACTAGTAACAGTAACACTAGTAACAGTAACACAAGTAACAGTAACACTAGTAACAGTAACACTAGTAACAGTAACACTAGTAACAGTAACACTAGTAACAGTAACACTAGTAACAGTAACACTAGTAACAGTAACACTAGTAACAGTAACACTAGTAACAGTAACACTAGTAACAGTAACACTAGTAACAGTAACATCAGTAACAGTAACATCAGTAACAGTAACATCAGTAGCAGTAACATCAGTAACAGTAACATCAGTAACAGTAACATCAGTAACAGTAACATCAGTAACAGTAACATCAGTAACAGTAACATCAGTAACAGTAACATCAGTAACAGTAACACCAGTAACAGTAACATCAGTAACATCAGTAACAGTAACATCAGTAACAGTAACATCAGTAGCAGTAACATCAGTAACAGTAACATCAGTAGCAGTAACATCAGTAACAGTAACATCAGTAACAGTAACATCAGTAACAGTAACATCAGTAACAGTAACATCAGTAACAGTAACATCAGTAACAGTAACATCAGTAGCAGTAACATCAGTAACAGTAACATCAGTAACAGTAACATCAGTAACAGTAACATCAGTAACAGTAACATCAGTAACAGTAACATCAGTAACAGTAACATCAGTAACAGTAACATCAGTAACAGTAACATCAGTAACAGTAACATCAGTAGCAGTAACATCAGTAACAGTAACATCAGTAACAGTAACACTAACAACAGCAACAACGTCAGAAGCAAGCAACAGCTTTATTATATTACATTCATGGGGAGCACTAAACCCAAAGCAGCAATAATAACAGCAACAGCACCAATATCAGTAGCAATAACAGCAACAGCAGCAATAACAGTAGCACTAACAGTAACAGTGCCGCAAGCCTAACTCACAAGAACCACTTCCGTTTTTTCTCAGTCCTCTCCGGAAGTTTCATTATTTGATCAGATTTACTCAAGGTGACGCATGTGTGTTTATTTTTATTCACTGAATCATTAATTTTCTTTAATTGCGGTTACTATTTGTGGTCTTCCATAGAGAAAAATTAATATGTACCTTCCATCGTCATAACAAAATTTGGATTTGGTTACTCCAGATCCAGATACAATGTTAATAATAAATATATCAGTAAGAACCACACACACACACACAATATATATATATATATATATATATATATATATATATATATATATATATATATATATATATATATATATATATACGTATATATATATATATATCGTGCTGAATAGGTAAAATTGGTCAATTAACAGGAACTCAATTATTTAAAATTAAGTCCATTCTAAAATTTTCTCTTATACGTTTAAAGATATATATATATATATATATATATATATATATATATATATATATATATATATATATATATATATATATATATATATATATATATATATATATATATATATATATATTAAATTTATGTAAATGTAAAAATTAATAATTTTGTACCAAAATAACCTTAGAAAACTTACCTAACCTTATTATAACAAGCGCAATTTAATTAAGCCTAATCCAACTAAATATATTTTAGATAAGTTTACAATGATTTAATAATAAACAAATATAACGAAATATAGTTAATTCGTTAGGTTCAGAATGATTTTTGCGAAACTATTACATACACAAATTTTCGCTTGCCATATTCGGCAAGAAGAGCGTTGCTATTTAAGCCAAAATCGCAAGTTTTACTTATTCGATACGACATATATATTATTTTTAGTAACACATCGGCCGTTTCCCACCAAGGTAGGGTGACCCGAAAAAGAAAAAACACTATCATTTACCCACAGCAGTCGACTAACACCCAGGTACCTATTTTACTGATAGGTGAACATGGACAGCAGGTGTCTTAAAGAAACACGGCCTAATGTTTGCACCCGTACTGGGGATCGAACCACGGACTTCAGTGTGTGAGCTGAGTGCGCTACCAATCGAACTACGGGACAATTTTTATTCACTCATACATTGCACTGAAAGTTCTACATGTATATTACTACAGTTCATTCTCCACAACTGTCGACTAACAATAAGATATTTACCGTTAGGCGAACAGGGACAACAGGTGTAAGAAAAACAAGTCTTACCTGTTAAGCTTTAAATGGTAAGATATTACAAGGACCTCAATGGAAATAAGTCACTTTGTCTAACTTGGCTGGGTTATCCTAGGTAATGTACACATATGCTGCTATGTATGATAATTTATGTAACTGTATTTATGGTTCTGTGCTCGCCCCAGGATCGCAGCCGGGTCCTCTGGCACTTGACTTGCTGCTACAGTCTGTCGAAAACCATCCACATTAACACAGCCAATTGTATATCACAAATTATGCGCAACAAAGTGTCAGAAAGCCAAAAAATTCACAAGCATAAAAAGTGACAAGCGAAACATCTGACAAGCACAACAATAACAAGAAAAACAAATAAAATAACTGCCGAAGGCATGAATAAAAATAAATAAAACGTCCAATCATATAATGTCTGGACGCATAATTTGAACGTCCAGCCATATAATATATAGACATTATATCAGAACATAATGTTTGGACTTTCTGATGATACGTGAGCAGTTAATTCGCGGGTCTTGATCATATGATAACCTGTAGATGGAGCTTTTGGTCATGTGACCGAGGCCTTCCCCTGGCTTACCCCTCCACCCCCTTTAAAAATCATGGCTATGATGATAACCATTAAATTCGTCCCTTGTCTGGAATATATACAACGCGCATTTGAGTAGGAAACGAAATTCGCTACGCTGGTCTCCCCTTTCCCCCTCCAGTTTGCGTAACTATTATAAATTCCTGGTTTCCTGCGATATAAAATAAATGCTCCAAACCACACCGTGCAACGAAGAACACGCGGTTTTATTTACCATAAGAGAGTCAGCTTAAGATTAAGGGTGACTATGTTCAAATATACAAACTCCATCGCCCTCACGGTGGAATTATTAATGCCTAGTGTAGGAGACCTAGCAATAAGTTATTGTATAAGGATGTTGTTAGTCGAGTGTTATAGGTGACATAAAGACTAATAAAGCACTATACAGAGTGAGACATGACTTGATAAAGCTCTATACAGCGAAACCTTCCTTGACAAAGCTCTAAGTGAGCAAATATGACTTCATAAAACTCCATACAGAGCGAAACATGACTTGATAACATAAGCTTTACACAGGGTGAAACAAGGTACCTGATAAAGCTCCAGAGTGAAACATGACACCTGATAAAAGATTTACACAGTGAAGCATGAAGAAGCTCTACACAGCGAAACTTGACTTGATAAAGCTCTAGACAGCAAAACTTGACTTGATAAACGCTTGCTGTGTCACCATTGTCCTTTGTCTTTATGTACGTCAGCAACACACCCTTTCATCCGGTTTTAGTTGGAGTTTATTTGTATAGGAAAGCTGTGGGAAATTACAGATTTTTTCAGCGAGGCACTACGACTACACTAGAATCATTAAAGCTGCCCATAACCTTTCCACTACCAGACAAGAATACAGTAATCCATAAAACAGGGATTAAAGTGAAATCTCAGAATATATATCCTGTAATGCGGCCCTATAAAAAATACGTAAAAGTACATAAAAACTGATCTTCACTGTATTTAGCCTCACAATATAAATTTATTATTATTATTATTATTATTCCCTCCTCTATCCTTCCCTCCCATAGAGACATGTATTATATATCCCATATCCGCTACTCCATTACAATGCTCTCACCCTCCACATAAACGCGGCAAATGCCGGTTAATATCTTTGTCGATAATGTTTTTAATCATGTATGTTTGGAGAGAGAGAGAGAGAGAGAGAGAGAGAGAGAGAGAGAGACTGTGTCAAAGTCGTCAGTGGTGAAAATAAGTCAGGATGAACTGCATCCTCTTAAATCGCTACACTAAGAAAAAGTTGTGGGTCCACATTAAGCGAGGCAAATTTGCTGAGGTGTGCAAACCAGCTATCGTCACCTCTAATTAGCATCTATCAGCACTGCCTAGCGTAGTGTAAATGGCCTTCTTTGTGGAAAGAGGCAAATGTAGTCCCTGTTCACAAAAAGAAGAGCAGACTCGAAATCAGCAACTACACACCAGTGTCACTCTTGCCAATCACTGGCATAATTCTTGTGATAATAATATCACGCCAGATGACAGCATTGTTTGGTTAACACTGGCTTCTTTATGACCGTCAATACGGCATCACAAAAAGTTACTCTGCTGCTGATCTTCACTAAGTGGCACCAGTTACTGGATGAATCCAAAGTCAGCTGTGTTGCAGCACTGGACATTGCTGGTGCTTTCGACCGAGTATGACACAAGGGACCCCTTGCCTTAGTGATTACCTTCAAGGCAGATCTTTAAGAGTAGTTCTCAATGGGACCGAGTCAACAAGACACTACTGGTGCAAATGTTCCACAGGAAAATGTGCTGGGGCTACAGGAGGAAGGTTCAGAAGTCCTACCTCAGGGACTTCTGTCCAAAGATCACAGGGAAGCACTTCATGAGCTCCTCAAATCATTAGATAACCTCCAAGCTATTGTAGAAGGTCAGTGCAAGCCTACATCAAGTGACGTAAGCTGCTCAGCTGATGGTGACACTATTGACAAAGACTGGAAGTCCCACACTGAGCTTAACTCAGGGGTAAATAACTGGTGGAATTCTGTCATCGCTAAGGTCCCACAGTCTGACAGAGTTCAAAACATTACCTTTGGGAATTCTAACACAATTCCTCTGACCACCACAGAGGGAACAAATCCTCTTCCCAGCAACGAAGGAAGCCTTGGATCTGTTAATTCTCCTACACCTGACATCTCTGCTTCAGCCACTGCCAGTCCACTTGACAGTTCACATACCATCTCTGATCCTACACCTGTCAGCACACCTGCCGACACTATTCCAGAATCTGGCAGCAGTGCTTCATCAACAAGTTCTGGGTCAGGAGTTTCTCCACCAGAGATTGGTGCAGTTAATAATCAGGGAACTATCACTTCACCTGATCACCTACTGTGCCAAAGTACGAACAGCAGGGACACATCTGTCAGAACTGGTAGAGGACGGGGCAGAGGACGTGGAAGAGGACGTGGAGGAGGAAGACATCTACAGTCGTCTCACCCTCCACTAGCACAGTTCCAGCGGCAGAACCTGAGGACAAATCTGCAAAACACAGGAGGTGCAACAAATCATAGTCCACCCTCCCAGGCACCTAGGCTGTGCTCTCGCTGTCACCGGAAGGGGAACACTGCCAACAACTGCCTGCGAGATACCAGGTGCAATTACTGCTACAAGAAAGGACATCAGGAGGACCAGTGTCGGAAGAAAAAGGAACTTGACAGACAGGACCACCTGTTTAGAGACCTGTTCTCAGAACAAACCAGCAGGATCTCTGAATTGGTAAACACTCTCACACGTCACCCACTCAGCTACTCCTATCCCAGCCCAGCAGGTGGTATTGTGCCTTATACAAGACCACAGACCTACATCCCTGCAGCTGCCTCAGTACCCTACCTCTCTCAAGGGCAGGCACCTTACATGCCCTACACACCCACCACCTCAAGCTGACCACATCATCATGAGGAGCCAGTCTATCAGCATCCTGTCGGCCAACATTAGAGGTTTCATTACTAATGTTGGAGAGTTCACACACAGTTTTGTAAACACTCGACGTCCCGACATGATAGCTGTTGTTGAAACATTTTTGGATGACAGGACTCCAGAAAATTTTGCAAGAATTGCTGGCTACACCTCATGGATGAGAAGAGACAGGCAAGGGCAAGGAGGTGGTGTTGCTGTGTGCTTCTCTAAAAGTGTTCATGCCCAGCACATTGATGTTGTCACCCCTACACATCTTGAAATGATGTTCTTCAAGCTCTGCATAAACACTAGTACCTCTGTACTAGCATGTGCAATGTACAGACCTCAGTGGCAACATGCAGACCCCATCAACTTCCTAATGGAAAATATTGACTCCCTTCTGCCACAACACAACTGTCAACATATCATAATTGTTGGTGACCTCAACCAGCACCTTATACAAAGGGACTTTGATGACCTTCTTGCAGTGTTTGACATGAGAAACTTTGATTTCCCTACTCACATCTCTGGCTCCTCCCTTGACCCAGTAGTGAGTGATCTGGCAGAAGGCATAGTCACTTGTCAACCCCTCGGCTATGTTGGATCGTCTGACCACAAGGCTGTTTTTACGACACAAGATCCCAACAGAACGAGGTGAAGAGTCCACACGCACAACCTGGCTATGGGAAAGAAGTAATTGGCCAGCCCTTCGCTCTGAGCTCGCCACCACCGATTGGGATGCTCTTCTCCAAGGGGATGTTGACAACCAAGTGAAAGCCTTCACTGAACACATCCTTAATCTACAACAAGAACACATTCCTCACCGGCAATATGTGACGAAGCCTACAGATCAGCCTTGGTTTGGCTTTCGTTGTAGAGAGGCTGCTACTGCTAAGTACAAAGCATGGCGAAGGTATAAGAGACATCCTATCACCTATAACAGGAAATTGCACAGGCAAGCCTGTAGGCATATGGGTGACGTTCAAAAGTGGGCCATTGCTAAATGGGAGGTGGATACTAAAAGAAAGCTAGCATCAGGTAGGGTAGGCTCCAAAACCTGGTGGTCCCTGGTCAAGGACAGACAAGGTTATCTGCTTGATGAACTCATTCCACCTCTAAATCGACAGGATGGGACCACCTCTACTAGTAGTCATGAGAAGGCGGACCTCTTTGCTGAACACTTTGCTACCAAAATGCAAGTTCCTGATCCAGCAAGGGACCCTCCTTGGCTAGCTGCAAGAACTGTGTCAAAAGTGTCAGTGGTGACAATAAGGCAGGAAGAGGTGCATTTCCTTCTTAAATCGCTTGACCAAGAAAAGAAGAAAAGGCTGTGGGCCCAGACAAGTTGAGCCCAAGATTGCTGAGATATGCAGACCAGCTAGCAGCACCTCTAACTCGCATCTTTCAGCACTGCCTAGTACAGTGTAAATGGCCCTCTCTATGGAAAGAGGCAAATGTAGTCCCTGTTCACAAAAAGAAGAGCAGACCAGAAATCAGCAACTACAGACCAGTGTCACTCCTGTCAATCACTGGTAAGATCCTTGAGACAATAATCTCAAGACAAATGACAGAGTTTTTTGACTATCACTCACTACTTTGTGACCGTCAACATGGCTCTAGGAAAGGTTACTCTGCTGCTGATCTGTTGTTAAACCTCTCCACTAAGTGGCACCAGTCACTGGATGAATCCAAAGTCAGCTGTGTGGTAGCACTGGACATTGCTGGTGCTTTCGACCGGGTGTGGCACCAGGGCCTCTTAGCAAAACTTCAAGCACTGGGAATTGCAGGCTCTACGCTATGTCTCCTCAGTGATTACCTTCATGGTAGATCTCTAAGTGTAGTTCTCAGTGGAACGGAATCAGCAAGACATCCTATTGGGGCAAGTGTTCCACAAGGAAGCGTGCTGGGTCCATTGTTATGGAATGTCTACTTCAACGACCTTCTTCATCTCATCCCAGAATCACATGCATATGCAGACGACTGTACACTGACATTCACTTATCCAAGAGAAGAAATGCCAGCTGCTCTAAGCTACATCAATCACCAGCTGAGAGCTATATCAGCTTGGGGAAATAGATGGCAAGTAACATTTGCACCTGAGGAAATGCAAATGATGATCGTCTCTAGGCACCATGATGGTAATGCTGGTGCAGTAGTAAGGATGAATGGGAGGGTGTTGGCACCTGGAGAAGAAGTTGATATCCTTGGGGTGAAATTTGACTCCAAACTGACCATGAAGAACCATGTTGTAAATCTTGCAAACAAGGCAGCCAGGAAGCTTACAGCACTTCGCCGTATCTCGCATCTACTTGACAGTAGGGGTTGCTAGATCCTGTACGAGGCACAAGTACGCTCACACCTTGAGTATGCTCCACTTTCTTGGTTTGCCTGCCTCCCCCCCCCTCTCATCTGCGACTGCTTGACAGAGTAGAGAACAGAGCAAGACGTCTCATCTCTCGCCTGGACCCATCCTGGATAGATCTGTCATTTCAGCAGAGCCTTCAACATAGGAGGGATGTGGGTGGCCTTACTGTTATGTACAAGGCCAATATTGTCAAAATACCACACTTGGATCCACTTCGAGGACAGCGTGAAACAAGCTTTTATGCCACAAGACGGGCAGAAAGCAGCAACTTCACTCTGGCTGTACCCTTCTCCAGAACATCACTCCATCTGAGATCATACATACCCAGGATGACTCGAGTATGGAACACATTCGTACAACATAATGATGTCAACGAGATAAAGTCAGTTGATCAAATGAAAATGCTGGCCCACAGATGGCTCCAATTTCATCCTGTTCCCTACTTGTATGTCTCATAACAATAAAAATGCTTTCAAATGAGCTGATGTAGGTAACAGCTCTTAGCTTGCCAATAAAGTTATGAATCCTTAACCTGTAAATAGCTTGTCAATAAAGCTAGGGATCCTTAACCTTGTCAAACCCTGTGTAAAAAAAAAAATGACCCTCATCTCATCCCAGAATACCATGCATATGCAGACAAGTGTAATCTGACATTTACTTATCTAAGAGAGGAAATGCCAGCTGCTCTAAGTTACATCAATCACCAACTTACAGTTATATTAGCCTGCTGAAAATGATGGCTGGTCACATTTGCTCCTGAGAAAACACAAATTACCTGGAGAGAGTTTCGGGGGTCAACGCCCCCGCGGCCCGGTCTGTGACCAGGCCTCCTGGTGGATCAGCGCCTGATCAACCAGGCTGTTGCTGCTGGCTGCACGCAAACCAACGTACGAGCCACAGCCCGGCTGATCACAAATTATGATGGTTTCTTTGCACCATACCTGTAGTATACCTGGATGAGGTTTCGGGGGTCAACGCTCCCCACGACCCCGGTCCGTTGCCAGGCCTTGGGGTGGATCAGGGCCTGATCAACCAAGCTGTCACTGCTGGCCGCACGTAAACCGACGTACGAACTATAGCCCGGCTGATCAGGTGTCTGTCCATGGTGATAATGCTGGAGCAGTGGGTAAGAATGAATGGGAGAGTGCTTGTGAAGTTGATATCCTTGGGGTGACATTTAGATTAAAAACTAACTATGGAGAACCACGTTGTAAATCTTGGAAACAAGGCGGCCAGGAAGCACTTTAGACGTATCTTGCATCTGCTCGACAGCAGCGGTTGCAAGATTCTGTACAAAGTACAAGTACACTTACAACTTAACTTGGGAATGAAAGACGACTCATCTCTCGCCTGGACCCGGCCCAAAAAGATCTGTCATTTCAGTAGAGCCTTCAACACGGGAGGGATGTGGATGGTCTTGCTGTTCTGTACAAGGCAAATATTGTCAAAGTACCACACTTGGCTCCACTCCGAGGACACCGAGATGTGAGCTTGCACACAACAAGACGGGCAGCAAACAGCAACTTCACCCTGGCTGTACCCTTCTCCAGAACATCACTTCATCTGAGAGTATTTATTCCTAGGATACTCAAGTCTGGAACATGCTCTTACAGCATGAAGACACCATTGAAACAAAGTCTGTTGACCAAATGAAATCGCTGGCCCACAAATGGCTCCAACTTCACCCTGTTCCGTATTTGTATGGGAGAGAGAGAGAGAGAGAGAGAGAGAGAGAGAGAGAGAGAGAGAATCAGATACAGTATAAAGATAAAAAGAGAAGTACTGTACTAAGATAAAAAAAAACAAGCGATATTACAGCTAGCACCAGGATACTCTTCCATGAGAGTTACTCAAGGATATGACACAAGCTCTGTGTGTGTGTGTGTGTGTACTCACCTAGTTGAGGTTGCGGGGGTCGAGTCCGAGCTCCTGGCCCCGCCTCTTCACTGATCGCTACTAGGTCACTCTCTCTGAGCCGTGAGCTTTATCATACCTCTGCTTAAAGCTATGTATGGATCCTGCCTCCACTACATCGCTTCCCAAACTATTCCACTTACTGACTACTCTGTGGCTGAAGAAATAGCACTAACATCCCATATCATAAAAATCTTTGAAAGGGTCCTAAGAAGCAAGATCACCACCCATCTAGAAACCCATCAGTTACACAACCCAGGGCAACATGGGTTTAGAACAGGTCGCTCCTGTCTGTCTCAACTATTGGATCACTACGACAAGGTCCTAAATGCACTAGAAGACAAAAAGAATGCAGATGTAATATATACAGACTTTGCAAAAGCCTTCGACAAGTGTGACCATGGCGTAATAGAGCACAAAATGCGTGCTAAAGGAATAACAGGAAAAGTCGGTCGATGGATCTATAACTTCCTCACTAACAGAACACAGAGACTAGTCGTCAACAGAGTAAAGTCCGAGGCAGCTACGGTGAAAAGCTCTGTTCCACAAGGCACAGTACTAGCTCCCATCTTGTTCCTCATCCTCATATCCGACATAGACAAGGATGTCAGCCACAGCACCGTGTCTTCCTTTGCAGATGACACCCGAATCTGCATGACAGTGTCTTCCATTGCAGACACTGCAAGGCTCCAGGCGGACATCAACCAAATCTTTCAGTGGGCTGCGGAAAACAATATGAAGTTCAACGATGAAAAATTTCAATTACTCAGATATGGTAAACATGAGGAAATTAAATCTTCATCAGAGTACAAAACAAATTCTGGCCACAAAATAGAGCGAAACACCAACGTCAAAGACCTGGGAGTGATTATGTCGGAGGATCTCACCTTCATGGATCATAACATTGTATCAATCGCATCTGCTAGAAAAATGACAGGATGGATAATGAGAACCTTCAAAACTAGGGAGGCCAAGCCCATGATGACACTCTTCAGGTCACTTGTTCTATCTAGGCTGGAATATTGCTGCACACTAACAGCACCTTTCAAGGCAGGTGAAATTGCCGACCTAGAAAATGTACAGAGAACTTTCACGGCGCGCATAACGGAGATAAAACACCTCAATTACTGGGAGCGCTTGAGGTTTCTAAACCTGTATTCCCTGGAACGCAGGAGGGAGAGATACATGATTATATACACCTGGAAAATCCTAGAGGGACTACTACCGAACTTGCACACGAAAATCACTCACTACGAAAGCAAAAGACTTGGCAGACGATGCACCATCCCCCCAATGAAAAGCAGGGGTGTCACTAGCACGTTAAGAGACCATACAATAAGTGTCAGGGGCCCGAGACTGTTCAACTGCCTCCCAGCACACATAAGGGGGATTACCAACAGACCCCTGGCAGTCTTCAAGCTGGCACTGGACAAGCACCTAAAGTCAGTTCCTGATCAGCCGGGCTGTGGCTCGTACGTTGGTTTGCGTGCAGCCAGCAGCAACAGCCTGGTTGATCAGGCTCTGATCCACCAAGAGGCCTGGTCACAGACCGGGCCGCGGGGGCGTTGACCCCCGAAACTCTCTCCAGGTAAACTCCAGGTAACATCCCTGTGATTCATCTGTGTCTTCAACTTCCAACTGTGTCCCCTTGTTACTGTGTCCCATCTCTGGAACATCCTGTCTTTGTCCACCTTGTCAATTCCTCTCAGTATTTAGTATGTCGTTATCATGTCCCCCCTATCTCTCCTGTCCTCCAGTGTCGTCAGGTTGATTTCCCTTAACCTCTCCTCGTAGGACATACCTCTTAGCTCTGGGACTAGTCTTGTTGCAAACCTTTGCACTTTCTCTAGTTTCTTTACGTGCTTGGCTAGGTGTGGGTTCCAAACTGGTGCTGCATACTCCAATATGGGCCTAACGTACACGGTGTACAAGGTCCTGAATGATTCCTTATTAAGGTGTCGGAATGCTGTTCTGAGGTTTGCTATGCACCCATATGCTGCAGCCGTTATTTGGTTGATGTGCGCTTCAGGAGATGTGCCTGGTGTTATACTCACCCCAAGAACTATTTTCTTGAGTGAGGTTTGCAGTCTCTGGCCCCCTAGACTGTACTCCGTCTGCGGTCTTCTTTGCCCTTCCCCAATCTTCATGACTTTGTACTTGGTGGGATTGAACTCCAGGAGCCAATTGCTGGACCAGATCTGCAGCCTGTCCAGATCCCTTTGTAGTTCTGCCTGGTCTTCGATCGAGTGAATTCTTCTCATCAACTTCACGTCATCTGCAAACAGGGACACCTCAGAGTCTATTCCTTCCGTCATGTCGTTCACAAATACCAGAAACAGCACTGGTCCTAGGACTGACCCCTGTGGGACCCCGCTGGTCACAGGTGCCCACTCTGACACCTCGCCACGTACCATGACTCGCTGCTGTCTTCCTGACAAATATTCCCTGATCCATTGTAGTGCCTTCCCTGTTATCCCTGCTTGGTCCTCCAGTTTTTGCACTAATCTCTTGTGTGGAACTGTGTCAAACGCCTTCTTGCAGTCCAAGAATATGCAATCCACCCACCCCTCTCTCTCTTGTCTTACTGCTGTCACCATGTCATAGAACTCCAGTAGGTTTGTGACACAGGATTTCCCGTCCCTGAAACCATGTTGGCTGCTGTTGATGAGATCATTCCTTTCTAGGTGTTCCACCACTCTTCTCCTGATAATCTTCTCCATGATTTTGCATACTATACATGTCAGTGACACTGGTCTGTAGCTTAGTGCTTCATGTCTGTCTCCTTTTTTAAAGATTGGGACTACATTTGCTGTCTTCCATGCCTCAGGCAATCTCCCTGTTTCGACAGATGTATTGAATACTGTTGTTAGGGGTACACATAGTGCCTCTGCTCCCTCTCTCAGGACCCATGGGGAGATGTTATCTGGCCCCATTGCCTTTGAGGTATCTAGCTCACTCAAAAGCCTCTTCACTTCTTCCTCGGTTGTATGCACTGTGTCCAGCACTTGGTGGTGTGCCCCACCTCTCCGTCTTTCTGGAGCCCCTTCTGTCTTCTCTGTGAACACTTCTTTGAATCTCTTGTTGAGTTCCTCACATACTTCACGGTCATTTCTTGTTGTCTCTCCTCCTTCCTTCCTTAGCCTGATTACTTGGTCCTTGACTGTTGTTTTCCTCCTGATGTGGCTGTATAACAGTTTCGGGTCAGATTTGGCTTTCGCTGCTATGTAAATCTTGGAAACAAAGCGGCCAGGAAGCACTTTAGACGTATCTTGCATCTGCTCGACAGCAGCGGTTGCAAGATTCTGTACAAAGCACAAGTACACTTACAACTTAACTTGACAATGAAAGACGACTCATCTCTCGCCTGGACCCGGCCTAAAAAGATCTGTCATTTCATTAGAGCCTTCAACACAGGAGGGATGTGGATGGTCTTGCTGTTCTGTCTGTGTGTGTGTGTGTGTACTCACCTATTTGTACTCACCTATTTGTGGTTGCAGGGGTCGAGTCTTAGCTCCTGGCCCCGCCTCTTCACCGGTTGCTACTAGGCCCTCTCTCTCCCCGCTCCATGAGCTTTATCAAACCTCGTCTTAAAACTGTGTATGGTTCCTGCCTCCACTACGTCATTTTCTAGGCTATTCCACTGCCTTACAACTCTATGACTGAAGAAATACTTCCTAATATCTCTCTGACTCATTTGTGTCTTCAACTTCCAATTGTGGCCTCTTGTTTCTGTGTCCCCTCCCTGGAACATCCTGTCTTTGTCCACCTTGTCTATTTCACGCAGTATTTTATATGTCGTTATCATGTCTCCCCTGACCCTCCTGTCCTCCAGTGTCGTCAGGCCGATTTCCCTTAATCTTTCTTCATAGGACATTCCCCTTAGCTCTGGAACTAACCTTGTGGCAAACCTTTGTACTTTCTCTAGTTTCTTGACGTGCTTTATCAAGTGCGGGTTCCAAACAGGTGCTGCATACTCCAGTATGGGCCTGACATACACGGTGTACAGTGTCTTGAACGATTCCTTACTAAGGTATCGGAATGCTGTTCTCAGGTTTGCCAGGCGCCCATATGATGCAGCAGTTATCTGATTGATGTGTGCTTCCGGAGACATGCTCGGTGTTATACTCACTCCAAGATCTTTCTCCTTGAGTGAGGTTTGCAGTCTTTGGCCACCTAGCCTATATTCTGTCTGTGGTCTTCTGTGTGTGTGTGTGTGTGTGTGTGTACTCACCTAATTGTACTCACCTAATTGTGGTTGCAGGGGTCGAGACTCAGCTCCTGGCCTCGCCTCTTCACTGATCGCTACTGGATCCTCTCTCTCTCTGCTTCCTGAGCTTTGTCATACCTTTTCTTAAAACTATGTATGGTTCCTGCCTCCACTACTTCACTTGCTAGGCTATTCCACTTGCTGACAACTCTATGACTGAAGAAATACTTCCTAACGTCCCTGTGACTCGTCTGAGTCTTCAGCTTCCAGTTGTGACCCCTTGTCCCTGTGTCCCCTCTCTGGAACATCCTATCTCTGTCCACCTTGTCTATTCCCCGCAGTATCTTGTATGTCGTTATCATGTCTCCCCTGACCCTTCTGTCCTCCAGTGTCGTCAGTCCGATTTCCCTTAACCTTTCCTCGTACGACATTCCCTTGAGCTCTGGGACTAGCCTTGTTGCAAACCTTTGTACTTTCTCTAACTTCTTGACGTGCTTGACCAGGTGTGGGTTCCAGACTGGTGCTGCATACTCCAGTATGGGCCTAACATACACAGTGTACAGTGTCTTGAACGATTCCTTATTAAGGTATCGGAACGCTATTCTCAGGTTTGCCAGGCGCCCGTATGCTGCAGCAGTTATTTGGTTGATGTGTGCCTCCGGTGATGTGCTCGGTGTTATGGTCACCCCAAGGTCTTTCTCCCTGAGTGAGGTCTGTAGTCTTTGTCCACCTAGCCTATACTCTATCTGCGGTCTTCTTTGCCCCTCCCCAATCTTCATGACTTTGCATTTGGCTGGATTGAATTCGAGAAGCCAGTTACTGGACCACATGTCCAGCCTCTCCAGGTCTCTTTGCAGTCCTGCCTCATCCTCGTCCGATTTAATTCTTCTCATCAACTTCACGTCATCTGCGAACAGGGACACTTCAGAGTCTATTCCTTCCATCATGTCGTTCACATATATCAAAAATAGCACTGGTCCTAGAACTGACCCCTGTGGGACCCCGCTCGTAACAGGCGCCCACTGTGATACTTCTTCACGTACCATGACTCGTTGCTGCCTCCCTGTCAGGTATTCCCTTATCCATTGCAGTGCCCTTCCTTTTACGTGTGCCTGATCCTCCAGCTTCTGCACTAATCTCTTGTGGGGAACTGTGTCAAAGGCCTTCCTGCAGTCTAGGAAAACGCAATCTACCCAACCCTCTCTCTCGTGTCTTACTTCTGTTACCTTGTCATAAAACTCCAGGAGGTTTGTGATACAAGATTTGCCTTCCATGAACCCATGCTGGTTTTCATTTATAATCTTGTTCCTTTCCAGGTGTTCGACCACTCTCCTCCTGATAATCTTCTCCATGACTTTGCACACGATACATGTCAGAGACACAGGTCTGTAGTTTAGTGCCTCGTTTCTGTTTCCTTTCTTAAATATGGGGACGACATTAACTGTCTTCCATTTCTCAGGTAGTTGCCCAGTTTCAAGGGATGTGTTGAAGATTGTGGTTAGAGGCACACACAGCATCTCTGCTCCTTCTCTAAGGACCCATGGGGAGATGTTGTCCGGTCCCATCGCCTTTGAGGTGTCAAGGTCACTTAAGAGCTTCTTCACCTCCTCCTCAGTTGTTCGTATGTCATCCAACACTTGTTGGTATATTCCCTCTTGATGTTCCCTTCTGTTCTGTCTTCCCACAGCCCTTCCTGTCTCTACTGTAAAAACTTCCTTAAATCTCCTGTTCAGCTCCTCACATACCTCCTGATCATTTCTTGTGAGTTCTCCACCTTCTGTCCTTAATCTGATCACCTGGTCTTTGACTGTTGTCTTCCTCCTGATGTGGCTATACAACAGTTTCGGGTCAGTCTTGATTCTCGATGCTATGTCATTTTCATACTGTCGCTGGGCCTCCCTCCTTACCTGTGCGTACTCATTCCTGGCTCTGCGACTGATCTCCCTATTTTCGTGTGTTCTCTGCCTTCTGTACTTTTTCCATTCTCTATTGCACTTTGTTTTTGCCTCCTTACACCGTCGGGTGAACCAGGGGCTTGTTCTGGTCTTCCCGTTGTTACTATTGCCCTTGGGAATGAACCTTTCCACTGCCTCCTTGCATTTTGTTGCTACATATTCCATCATTTCATTTACTGGCTTTCCTGCCAGTTCTCTGTCCCACTGGACCTCCCGCAGGAAGTTCTTCAACCCTATGTAGTCCCCTCTTTTATAGTCAGGTTTTTCCCATTCTACTCCTGTTATTCTCTCCACTTGCAGCTCTACTATGTATTCAAAGCACAGAACCACGTGGTCGCTAGCTCCTAGGGGACTCTCATACTTGATGTCCTCAATGTCTGAGCTGCCAAGGGTGAACACAAGGTCCAATCTTGCTGGTTCATCCTCCCCTCTCACTCTGGTAGTGTCCTTAACATGTTGGTGCATGAGATTTTCCAGCACCACGTCCAACATCCTGGCTCTAATGTGTGTGTGTGTGTGTGTGTGTGTGTGTGTGTGTGTGTGTGTGTGTACTCACCTATTTGTGGTTGCAGGGGTCGAGTCATAGCTCGTGTGTGTGTGTCTGTGTTTTCAGGGGTCGAGGCATATCTCCTGGTACTACTTCTAACACGTATCGACTGATTTTACTGGTTTCTAGCTTCCAAGAGCCTATCATACGCACTATACTCTTTGAAACCATATAATGTGTCTGTACTCACCATCACTTCAATGTATTTCACTTGCCACTATTGTGAGGTGGGTTAAATTAAGGTAATTGATTAACAGGGTTTAAAGCCTATCGACTACACGAGAGTCTTTAAGGCTGCACTTGTTCACCACCGGTCAAGAATACATTAATCCTTAAAAAAGCGACTAAGTAAATCGTTTAGTGTATTATACACTGAAGTACATACTTCTTGGTGTATATATATATTTGTCAAGTAAATGATCATGTATGCTAGTGGCTTTCTCTGTGCTTAACAATATTTTATTACATGTAAACTACGCTTTGTTTACCTGGAGAGTTTACCTGGAGAGAGTTCCGGGGGTCAACGCCCCCGCGGCCCGGTCTGAGACCAGGCCTCCTGGTGGATCAGAGCCTGATCAACCAGGCTGTTGCTGCTGGCTGCACGCAAACCAACATACGAGCCACAGCCCGGCTGATCCGGAACTGACTTTAGGTGCTTGTCCAGTGCCAGCTTGAAGACTGCCAGGGGTCTGTTGGTAATCCCCCTTATGTGTGCTGGGAGGCAGTTGAACAGTCTCGGGCCCCTGACACTTATTGTATGGTCTCTTAACGTGCTAGTGACACCCCTGCTTTTCATTGGGGGGATGGTGCATCGTCTGCCAAGTCTTTTGCTTTCGTAGTGAGTGATTTTCGTGTGCAAGTTCGGTACTAGTCCCTCTAGGATTTTCCAGGTGTATATAATCATGTATCTCTCCCTCCTGCGTTCCAGGGAATACAGGTTTAGGAACCTCAAGCGCTCCCAATAATTGAGGTGTTTTATCTCCGTTATGCGCGCCGTGAAAGTTCTCTGTACATTTTCTAGGTCGGCAATTTCACCTGCCTTGAAAGGTGCTGTTAGTGTGCAGCAATATTCCAGCCTAGATAGAACAAGTGACCTGAAGAGTGTCATCATGGGCTTGGCCTCCCTAGTTTTGAAGGTTCTCATTATCCATCCTGTCATTTTTCTAGCAGATGCGATTGATACAGTGTTATGGTCCTTGAAGGTGAGATCCTCCGACATGATCACTCCCAGGTCTTTGACGTTGGTGTTTCGCTCTATTTTGTGGCCAGAATTTGTTTTGTACTCTGATGAAGATTTAATTTCCTCATGTTTACCATATCTGAGTAATTGAAATTTCTCATCGTTGAACTTCATATTGTTTTCTGCAGCCCACTGAAAGATTTGGTTGATGTCTGCCTGGAGCTTTGCAGTGTCTGCAATGGAAGACACTGTCATGCAGATTCGGGTGTCATCTGCAAAGGAAGACACGGTGCTGTGGCTGACATCCTTGTCTATGTCGGATATAAGGATGAGGAACAAGATGGGAGCGAGTACTGTGCCTTGTGGAACAGAGCTTTTCACCGTAGCTGCCTCGGACTTTACTCTGTTGACGACTACTCTCTGTGTTCTGTTAGTGAGGAAATTATAGATCCATCGACCGACTTTTCCTGTTATTCCTTTAGCACGCATTTTGTGCGCTATTACGCCATGGTCACACTTGTCGAAGGCTTTTGCAAAGTCTGTATATATTACATCTGCATTCTTTTTGTCTTCTAGTGCATTTAGGACCTTGTCGTAGTGGTCCAATAGTTGAGACAGACAGGAGCGACCTGTTCTAAACCCATGTTGCCCTGGGTTGTGTAACTGATGGGTTTCTAGATGCGTGGTGATCTTGCTTCTTAGGACCCTTTCAAAGGTTTTTATGATATGGGATGTTAGTGCTATTGGTCTGTAGTTCTTTGCTGTTGCTTTACTGCCCCCTTTGTGGAGTGGGGCTATGTCTGTTGTTTTTAGTAACTGTGGGACGACCCCCGTGTCCATGCTCCCTCTCCATAGGATGGAAAAGGCTCGTGATAGGGGCTTCTTGCAGTTCTTGATGAACACAGAGTTCCATGAGTCTGGCCCTGGGGCAGAGTGCATGGGCATGTCATTTATCGCCTGTTCGAAGTCATTTGGCGTCAGGATAACATCGGATAGGCTTGTGTTAATCAAATTTTGTGGCTCTCTCATAAAAAATTCATTTTGATCTTCGACTCTCAGTCTGGTTAGCGGCTTGCTAAAAACTGAGTCATATTGGGACTTGAGTAGCTCACTCATTTCCTTGTTGTCATCTGTGTAGGACCCATCTTGTTTAAGTAGGGGCCCAATACTGGACGTTGTTCTCGATTTTGATTTGGCATAGGAGAAGAAATACTTTGGGTTTCTTTCGATTTCATTTATGGCTTTTAGTTCTTCCCGCGATTCCTGACTCCTAAAGGATTCTTTTAGCTTAAGTTCGATGCTTGCTATTTCTCTGACCAGTGTCTCCCTACGCATTTCAGATATATTGACCTCTTTTAGCCGCTCTGTTATTCTTTTCCGTCGCCTGTAAAGGGAGCGCCTGTCTCTTTCTGTTTTACATCTACTCCTCCTTTTTCTTAGAGGAATAAGCCTTGTGCATACATCGAGTGCTACCGAGTTAATCCGTTCTAGGCATAAGTTGGGGTCTGTGTTGCTTAGTATATCTTCCCAGCTTATATCGGTTAGGACTTGGTTTACTTGGTCCCACTTTATGTTTTTGTTATTGAAGTTGAATTTGGTGAATGCTCCCTCGTGACTAATCTCATTATGTCGGTCTGGGGTTCCGCGCATACATGATAACAATTTGTATAGTACACAAAGAAATAAAATATCTTTATGTTAAGGTAAACATTTATTAACGAAAGAGATACGAGCACCTCACATTAGCTCCGTCTCTGCAGTAAGTTCTTACTTGACAATGGTCCAAGAGACCGAAACATCCTCAATACCTTTGTAAATTGTGAGTTCATTACCTTTGTAAATTGTGAGTTCATTACCTTTGTAAATTGTGAGTTCATTACCTCTGTAACTTGCTCAGCTATCAAAACTTTGGAGTCCAGTCCCTGGACCAATTATGTACCTCTGTAATCTTTTGACTACCGCCCACAGGATGGGTATGGGGTGCATAATAAACATATTAAACTAACTAACTGCCAGGTACAGATTATTTGTGAATTATTCCATCCACGGTACCGTGAATTTTGTTTTTTTCAGAACTCAATATTTTACAAGTAACAAACTCTATAAGTAAAACTTATCATTTAAGACAGCAAAGATCACGCGACTCTTCTCTCTACATCACCGCAATACTTATGTCAAGAGAAAATTCTTTGTCTATACTTGATAAAGAACAATCCTAAGCGAAATATTGTCTGGACATATGACCTGTTTCTGCACTACAAATCATTGATTTTACTCGATCTAATTCGATTATATTATACATGCATTGTTATGCTACAAATTTGTATTAATGCTTCTTATTTGAAATACTCATGTTGTAATTTGTTTACTGTAATTTTTACCACTGAATATATCATTGCTTAGTTAATCTTAAGTTAATTTTAAGCCTGACCATAATGCTCTACATACAAGGGACTTTTGGCAGGTACACCCAGTCACTATATTTCTTTGTACAACTATGTATCATGTCCAGATAAAAAAAATAAATAAATTATTATTATTATTATTATTATTATTATTATTATTATTATTACTACTACTACTACTACTACTACTACTACTACTACTACTTCCCCCTCTGCCCACAAAGGTATCCCTGTATCTAATAAGCCCAGCCCTGTCTACCTCAATGATCCGAGAAAGGTACCCCTGAATCCCGTAAGGTCAGCCATACCTCAATGATCTGAGAAACATATCCTGTAATCTCATAAGCCCAGCGGGAGCCTCTGTCTCAATGATCCGTGAACGGTATCCCAGTATTGCATTAACCAAGCCACTCTACCTCAATGAACGCAAAAGGAGTAACACAGAGTACAGCATAAGTTTATAATGCAGCTAAATATCAGTAAATTAGTAAATATACATCTATACAGGATGAAGACGTTCGCAAGAGTCATATTCAGGTTGTTTCACCGAAATAAAATACCACAATTTTTGAAAATAAATGAGTATTTTAACTCCTTGACACTCTATTAAGTACGTTTATTTAGTCACAGGTACACGTAAGTACAATTATCATACATAGTAACGTATGGGTAAATTACCTAGGATAACCCCAAAAATTTCTGTCAAAGTGACTTATTTCCATTGGGATCCTTGAACCTTCTAAGCAGAATATATCAGTCACTTTGTCTGAATTTTTAGGTTATCCTAGGTAATTCACACATACGTTACTATGTATGATAATTTATGCAACTATATTTATGTGTACCTGTATCTAAATATACTTAAGTTTGTTGTGATCAGGAAAGGCTTTCTCGAGTAACTACGATGAAGCTAAAATCAGGAATGGCTTTGTAAAATTGACAAAAGTGCACTTCGCCATCCTAATACATATGCAATTCCATAAATCCTTTCCTACTTGTAAATCATAAGCTCTGAAAATTTGAAGGCGATTAGATGACGCGTTCTTAAATTAGAAACGGGAACCTAGTTAGTTAATTTAATGTTTATTATGCACCTCATACCCATCCTGTGGGCGGTAGTCAAAAAGATTACTGAGGTATATAATGGGTCCAGGGACAAGACCCCAAAGTTTTGATAACTGAACAAGTTACAAAGGCAATAAACCATTCACACGTCCACACCTGATAACAATTGCAGTGAGGTATTAATGCAAATATTAGCTTCATTTACAGTGAGCAAAGTCAGGGTATTTTTCCAGAATGGTCTGTAATATACCACTGTGGATAAAATACTTTGACATATCTTGAACATTTCTGAGTAAGTTGTCTCTGAATTCATTAATTTTATCGCACTCCAGTACATAATGAGGCAAGGTGTGACAATAGTCCATCTGGCAAAGTTTATTTTGTTGGATGCACCACAGACATGTGGCTCCTCCTGCATGATGGAATGATGATAGATGGACTGACTGGTGTCAATCTCCTTGAGTCTTAAGTCAATAAAGTTCAGTTGAAGTTCTTTTCGTATTATTGTTCTCAAACTGTTAACTAACAAGCCAAGATTGTAATTTACTCTCTCTTTGAAAGCATATAACTTAGCCAATTCCAATTCATCAGTTCTATCATGCATCTGAAGACTAATGTGGGAGGGAATCCACAGAAGGTGCACTCTGACTCCACTGTCCACAGTCCTACTATACCTGTGTCTGGCTTTTGACTTATAGATTATAAGCTCTGAAAATTTGAAGGCGATTAAATGATGCGTTCTTAAATTAGAGACGAAAACCTAGGAAAACAAAATTGTATCCGAGTATACGACCGGCTCTACTATAAAGTCGCATATTATTATAGTGTTTAAAAGGGTTCACTAAACTTGTGAAAAAAAGCCAGTTCAACGTCTATTTAGAGGCCTGAGCTTGTTACTACCTGCAGCTCATAAGACTGCCATCCCCACGAGCCACTTTGAGGCGGGGCAGATGGCAGACCAGAGGCCTAGCTTCTCCCTACGAGCCCGGTGAGGGCGGGGACTGTGGCTAGGCCTGGGGACACTTGGTCCCAAAGATGACATTTTTTTATACTAGGATGTGCTCCTTTATTTTATTATATATGTATGTTTGTCGGCTTTGTGCTTCTTTTTTTATTATAATATTGGAAACTGTTTCCTAACAATGGTGCAATTGTCTTGATGCACCAGGTAAATGACCGGACGCTAGTTTAGCTGCCGGCTTACTTCTCCTGACCCACCTCGTGGGGGCATACGGTCACTGTCAGGCAGTAGCTTCACAACACTCGCTCAGAGTAGCTTCACATCTCAATCCCGAGTAGCACTCTCACTCCTAGTCTGATCTCTAATTTCTAAGAGTTCTCTGTTCATATACATATCTCTTTCACGGGATTATCGATAAATCTCCGTCTGGATAATTTAAATTTACTGTCTCTGTGAAGACATTGGTAAGGATTATATTAGCAAGTTTATTTCATGTCATAGATTGCCTAACTCTACTACTGGGAAATGTCTTCCCAGTAAACTCTTGCAACAATAGCTGTGTATATATAATTGTACCCTTTAGGTGTAAAGGAAAAAGTAATTTTATTACTCTTTATTAAGATTACGATTCATAGGAATATGAAGATCCTATAAGTTTTATTGTTATTAAAGACACGGACTTTACTTGAATTTTGGTCATCCTACAGAATGAAAGAAGGTTGTCTTTGGCCAAGGCGGCTATATTTGCAGCACTAAAGCCTTGTTGCTATAGAGTTCTCCCCTAGACAATGGCCAACCTAGCAACTGATGCCCTATCAACGATAGTGACCTATGTTAAATACTCCATAACGTAACAATGGGTTACTAACCCTTCGGTTTAATGAGCTTACGTTATCCTGGGTTACTAACCCTCTGGACTAATAATCTTCGGTTATGCTGGGCTGATAACCCTCCTGGCTAATAAGCTGATGTTATCCTTGGTTATTAACTCTCCTGGTTAATTTTGTCCCAGGATGCGACCCACACCAGTCGACTAACACCCCTGGTACCTATTTCACTGCTAGGTGAACATGGACATCAGGTGCCTTAAGGAAACGCTATACTATACAACAAACATTGTCCTATAAAAACGAAACAGATCACGAATAAACGGCTTGGTTGCCCATGGCTAACCAGCAGCATTCTGAAATCCATTGATAAGAAACACCAATATGAAAAGCAATATAGACAGGGCTTAATACACAAAGATATTCTTAAACAATATTCAGCAATTCTCACCAAATTAATAAAGAAAGCCAAACAACTGTACTACTCCAGCAGATTCACTGACACAAGAGGAGATATAAAAAAGACCTGGAAAACACTTTCCCAGATTCTGGGGACCCACAAACTGAAAAAAAACAAGAATATTGTTCTAACTAAACCTCATGAAACACCACTGCATCCCACTGACACAGCTAACAAGATAAACGACTTCTTTTCAAACATAGGATCTAATCTCGCCAGTAAAATCCCACGTACCAATGCCCGTGCCGGGGACTACCTAGATGGGAATTTCCCAAATTCCTTCTATCTTGTACCAACTGAGCCCACAGAAGTCACCGCGATCATAGTCACTTAAAAATAACTTGGGGGAATCTGTCTCACGTCCCACACCATTATTGTACAAGCGAGCGGCCCATGTCCTTTCGCATACTATTACATTACTTTTTAACGTCACTAGAAACTAGCACCTTCCCGAAACTACTCAAGACAGCAAGGGTTACACCAATACATAAAGGTGGTGACCCTACAGATTTAAACAACTATAGGCCAATATCAAACTTACCATTGCTATCCAAAATCTTCGAGAAACTCGTGCACAGGAGACTATATTCATTTATAACGCCACAAAACATACTCAACCCCTGCCAGTTTGGATTAAGGGAAAATAAAAGCACTAATGATGCAATTATAAAAATGCTAGACCTGCTTTACACAGCACTGGAAAATAAGGAATATCCGCTAGGAATTTTTCATGACCTAAGAAAAGCGTTTGACACAGTAGACCACGGCATCCTACTCCACAAACTTGACCACTATGGTATAAGAGGCCATGCGCTTGCATATTTCAAATCCTACCTTTCTAATAGTTATCAGTATGTCACCATTAAAGACACAGCCTCATCAATACGGCCACTTGATACTGGAGTTCCGCAGGGAAGTGTCCTTGGACCCCTGCTCTTCCTCATTTACATCAATGATCTTCCAAACATATCCCAACACCTGAAACCCATTCTCTTTGCTGACGACACGACTTGTGCCATCTCCCACCCTAATCTTGCCACCCTCAACACCATTGTTAACGAGGAGCTGCTCAAAATATCGACTTGGATGACAGCCAATAAACTTACACTTAACACTGGCAAAACCTACTATATTATGTTTGGTAGCAGAGCAGGTGCTACGCAACTTAACATTAAGATCGACAACACTCTAATTGCCAGACATAATGAGGGCAAATTCCTTGGCTTATACCTCGACAACAACCTAAATTTCAGCACCTATATCCAACACAAAAAAAGTATCCAAAACGGTGGGGATCCTCTCCAAGATACGATACTACGTGCCACAAACTGCCCTTCTCACATTATACCATTCACTTATATATCCATACCTCACCTATGCTATCTGTGCTTGGGGTTCAACTGCAGCAACACACCTAAAGCCAATAATAACCCAACAAAAAGCCGCAGTAAGAATAATCACTAAATCCCATCCCTGGCAACACCCCCCCCCACTCTTCATAGATCTAAACTTACTCCCTGTTCAGAACATCCACACGTACTACTGTGCAATCTATATCTACAGGACCTTAAATTCCAATATTAACCTTGACCTAAAACGTTTTCTTGATAGTTGTGACAGGATCCACAGGCATAACTTGTTCTATCTAGGCTGGAATATTGCTGCACACTAACAGCACCTTTCAAGGCAGGTGAAATTGCCGACCTAGAAAATGTACAGAGAACTTTCACGGCGCGCATAACGGAGATAAAACACCTCAATTATTGGGAGCGCTTGAGGTTCCTAAACCTGTATTCCCTGGAACGCAGGAGGGAGAGATACATGATTATATACACCTGGAAAATCCTAGAGGGACTAGTACCGAACTTGCACACGAAAATCACTCATTACGAAAGCAAAAGACTTGGCAGACGATGCACCATCCCCCCAATGAAAAGCAGGGGTGTCACTAGCACGTTAAGAGACCATACAATAAGTGTCAGGGGCCCGAGACTGTTCAACTGCCTCCCAGCACACATAAGGGGGATTACCAACAGACCCCTGGCAGTCTTCAAGCTGGCACTGGACAAGCACCTAAAGTCAGTTCCGGATCAGCCGGGCTGTGGCTCGTATGTTGGTTTGCGTGCAGCCAGCAGCAACAGCCTGGTTGATCAGGCTCTGATCCACCAGGAGGCCTGGTCTCAGACCGGGCCGCGGGGGCGTTGACCCCCGGAACTCTCTCCAGGTAAACTCCAGGTAATAACACCAGACACAAACATCTCTATGACATTCCCCGTGTTCGACTAAACCTTTACAAAAATTCAATGTATTTCAAAGGACCTTCTTCTTCTTAAAGATTCGCAGGTATTCTCCCGGCCCGGGCCTTTTCCAAGTGGTGGCCCGGCCTTGGCTCCCTCTTTAGGGAGTGTCTGAGACCTAAGTCTCCCATGGGAGGAGGCACAAGTACCTCCTCATCTTTGGGACCAACTGTCCCAAGGCCTAGCCACAAGCTAGGCCTCTCTGGTCTGCCATCCCCGCCCCAAGGAGGCAAATGGGAATGACAGTCTTATGAGCTAAAGGCTCGGGCTCTTCTCTGACTTCCTTCTCTTCAAAGGACCTAAAATCTGGAACACCATACCTGAAAACTCTAGAACTGCAGACGCATTCATCACTTTCAAAACTACAGTTAGAAAACATCTTATCTCCCTGATACACCCCGACAACTAACTACATGATAACCACCTGGTGGTTCACAATTACACTCACTCACCCACTGACTATAAACCCAGAAATACTAATCTTAATCTTAAAATAATAAATCCTAACTAGTCATAAGTTTACCTATGATACTCCAATATAGACACCTTGTATTGTGCCAAAACAAAAGCATTCACATTGCTAAACTCACAAATTATGATGTAGTCACTTAGCCTTAATACCATAATCTGTAAGGATTTAATGTTAAGAATTAATCTAAGTCTGCTCGAAATGCCTAACCATGCTAGGTGTCCTAGTGGCCCCCTCTGTAATTAGTATTTTATAACATGTAAACCACACAATACCCAAAACCTATAAACCCCACATTGTAACCCTTATAGAGAATAAACTTGAATTTAATTGAATGTCCCCACCCGTACTAAGGATCGAACCACGGATAACCGCTACATAATCTACTACATAAAACCATTGTTTCAAATTATATACGAGGCCTATATACAAACTTATTTGCTGTCATAAGCACGTATATCACCCGGGAAATGAGACATTATCAGGTTTAATCGGTAGAATGATACGATACCTCTAATTCCCAGGATCAGGAGCCCTTCAGCAGTATCAAGGCAGGAAAAACTGTCAAAAAGATAAAAAAAAAAATCTTAATACGCATTTATCAGCGATATAATGACTCATGATTTAGAAAGAAAGCAGCAAAGTTAACATTCCACAATGTCTCATTATTTCCTCTTTATTTTCAGTCTTATAAGCGATCTAAATGTCACTCTAGAGAGTATTATATATAATACAGACAAGTTCAGTGTATTTTGCTCACTTTCTAAGTGGACTTTATTAATGCCTGGTTCTTGTGTGAAAAGAGGCTGTAGTGATAATAATAATGAAGTTTGTAGTGGATAAATATAATGGGGGAATTATCCCAGATCAATGATCACTCAACAGAGGAGTGTTCATGCTTCTTGGTAAACCCAGATACCATACTCGACCTCGCTTGAAAACCTAAATGGATTCACTTAGAGAGACGCTTAAACATTCAGAAATTTAGCTTTCGAAATTCTTCCCGAGATCGCCGTGGAAAATATTTAAATAAGAAAAATGGGATATATCTGGTGGAAAAACTTGTGAAAAAAGAAGACTGACTGGCAACTAGCCATGACGTCACGAGGGTGCGTCTGCCATGTAAACCATCACGATAAAACCATTTTTAAGCCATTTTGAATACAATTAATTAATTTTTAAACCACTTACGGGCAGTATAAGGTCATTATTGACTAAACTAAGGGGTAACAATAGGGAAATAATGGATATAGGAGGGAGAATGGAGGCAGTAGTGCCAGGGTCCAGGCAGGAAGGGAAGTGTCTCCCACAGAGGCTGAAAATATATGCCAGTGTGGCAGTGATGTCTTAGAGTAGTGCCTAGAGCAGCCATGAGTGACCGGAACTCCCGCAGGATCAGTGAACTAGTCAAGCAGTCTGGGAACAATGAGTGCGCCGACTGTGGCTATCAAAGTAAGTGATGGTGGTTTGTCAGTGGCAGTGATACAGGCACTGTCTGGGAGTGGCCCTCTGGCACTAGCAATCATTGGGAGTGGCCATCTGGCACATGTAGGTACTGGTAGTGGCCATCTGGCACATACATGTACTGGGAGTGGCCCTCTGACCCAAGTAGGTACTGGGAGTTTGGCACATGTAGGTACTGCGAGCCTCTCTCTGGCATATATAGGCACTGAGAGTGGTCTTCAGGCCCATGTAGTTACTGGGACTCTGGCACATGTAGGTACAGGGAGTGGCTCTCTGGCATATTTGTGTACTGCGAGTGGCACTGCCGTACATGTAGGCATTAGAAATCTCCCTTTTCACTTGCAGACACCGAGAATCTCCCTGTGGTACATGTAGGCACTGAGACTCCCTGTGGCATACAGGCACCGGGAATGGTCCTGTGACATATAGGCACTGGGAATGGTCCTGTGACACAATGGGAATGGTCCTGTGACACATAGGCACTGGGAATGGTCCTGTGACACATAGGCACTGGGAATGGTCCTGTGACACAATGGGAATGGTCCTGTGACACAGGCACTGGGAATGGTCCTGTGACACATAGGCACTGGGAATGGTCCTGTGACACATAGGCACTGGGAATGGTCCTGTGACACAATGGGAATGGTCCTGTGACACATAGGCACTGGGAATGGTCCTGTGACACAGGCACTGGGAATGGTCCTGTGACACATAGGCACTGGGAATGGTCCTGTGACACATAGACACTGGGAATGGTCCTGTGATACATAGGTACTGGGAATGGTCCTGTGGCACATAGGTACTGGGAATGGTCCTGTGACACATAGACACTGGGAATGGTCCTGTGACACATAGGTACTGGGAATGGTCCTGTGACACATAGGTACTGGGAATGGTCCTGTGACACAGGCACTGGGAATAGTCCTGTGACATATAGGCACTGGGAGTGGCCCTGTGACACAGGTACTGGGATTGGTCCTGTGACACACAATGGGAATGGTCCTGTGACACAGGCACTGGGAATGGCCCTGTGACACAGGCACTGGGAATGGCCCTGTGACACAGGCACTGGGAATGGTCATGTGACACAGGCACTGGGAATGGTCATGTGACACAGGCACTGGGAATGGTCATGTGACATAGGCACTGGGAATGGTGCTGTGACACAGGCACTGGGAATTTTCCTGTGACAGGCACTGGGAATGGTCCTGTGACACATAGGCACTGGGAATGGTCCGGTGACACATAGGCACTGGGAATGTACCTGTGACATATAGGCACTGGGAATGGTTCTGTGACACATAGGCACCAGGAATGGTCCTGTGACACATAGGCACATGGAGTGGTCCTATGACACAGGCAATGGGAATGGTCTTGTGACACAGAGGCATTGGGAGTGTGCCTGTAACACACAGGCACTGGGAATGGTCCTGTGACACACACTTGGAATGGTCCTGTGACACACCAGGAATGGTCCTATGACACTGGGAATGATCCTGTAACACATTAATAACCGAGAATGATCCAGTGACACAGACATTGGGAATAGTCCTGTGACACAGGCATTGAGAATGGTCCTGTGGCACTGGGAATGATCCTGTAACAGGCACTGGGAATGGTCCTGTGATACAGGCACTGGGAATGGTCCTGTGATACAGGCACTGGGAATGGTCCTGTGATACAGGCACTGTGAATAGTCCTGTGACACAGGCACTGGGAATGGTCCTGTGATACAGGCACTGGGAATGGTCCTGTGATACAGGCACTGGGAATGGTCCTGTGATACAGGCACTGGGAATGGTCCTGTGATACAGGCACTGGGAATGGTCCTGTGATACAGGCACTGGGAATAGTCCTGTGACAGGCACTGGGAATAGTCCTGTGACACAGGCACTGGGAATAGTCCTGTGACACAGGCACTGGGAATGGTCCTGTGACACAGGCACTGGGAGTAGTCCTGTGACACAGGCACTGGGAATGGTCCTGTGACATGTGAGCACTGGGAGTGGCTCTCTGGCTCATGTAGATACAGTAGACCCCCAGTTTTCATCTTTAATCTGTTCCAGAAGGTCGGCCAAAATCCGAAATGGATGAAAAGCGAAGTAATATCTCCAATGAGAAATAATGTAAATCCAATTAATCCGTTTCAGACACCCAAAAATATTAACAAAATATAAATTTTATAGAGAATAGCTATAGTGTTGTAGCTGTTCAGTGGTCAGTTCTTCCCTGTGGTTGTCCACCAACTTTTCCACATCCAACCCCATGGGCTTCCCCAAAGCCACAATAGATTCCACAACAGGTGTAGGGTTGTCAAGTTTACACTAACTTATATTAAGTTAATACTAGAACTAGGCATTAAAAAACACAAAAAGTAAAATACACAGTACATTCATTACTTACCTTAAAATATTTGTAGTCTTAATGTAAGATAAGATAAGATAAGATTTTGTTCGGATTTTTAACCCCGGAGAGTTAGCCACCCAGGATAACCCAAGAAAGTCAGAGCGTCATCGAGGACTGTCTAACTTATTTCCATTGGGGTCCTTAATCTTGTCCCCCAGGATGCGACCCACACCAGTCGACTAACACCCAGGTACCTATTTGCTGCTAGGTGAACAGGACAATAGGTGTAAGGAAACGTGTCGGAATTTCCACCCGCCGGGAATCGAACCCGGGCCCTCCGTGTGTGAAGCGGGAGCTTTAGCCACCAGACCACCGGGTAAGGTTAGAGGTGAGTAGTATATATTTATTTGTAGTCCCAGGCAGATGTAGTCTGCCTGGGCTATACCTACCAGCTACATACACTGCAGCCCACAGCCATATTATTACCATTGACATACCACGTTCAGAGTTTAATCGTTTCTAACAACTACTTTTAGATGCCATCATAAACAAAGGGAGAAGTAATGAATAATTCATGCCGAGAATTGTAAACAAAAGCTTACGTATTAAGGGCAGTGACTGGTCCAGACGCAGAGTCATACAGTTTTCTCTAACGCTGGACCAGAGAAAACATAATGTTTTGCCTCCACCGACTCGCCTCTCGATAGCATATAAACACTGCATGTTTATATGCTATGTAATGCGTTTTTTATGTAAGTTTGAAGAAAATATCATAGATTAATGAAAATGTTTATATTAACCTAAAATAAAGACATTTAATGTGCCGAAGAGTGAGTCACGAACATATGAGCGGCCCCGGCACACGCGTCTGGTACCAACAGTTTCTGAGCAGATGTACAAAACCCAGGGGAAATTTTGCAGAAAAAAGTGCTCAAAATCTGAATTGTACGATTTCCGCATCGGACGAAAACCGGGGGTCCACTGTACTGGAAATAAGTCATATTGACTTTTTTTTGGGTTATCTTAGATACAGTGGAACCTCAAAAATCGAACTTAATCCGTTCCAGGAGCTAGTTCTAAATTCGAAAAGTCTGAAATTCGAAGCAATATTTCCCATAAGAAATAATGGAAATACAATTAATCCGTTCCAAAAACCCAAAAATATTCACACAAAAAATACATTTTATAGAGATTAATTACAGTTTTACATACAACAAATACTATAGTTTTTAATTATGTATTTACCTGGAGTTTACCTGGAGAGAGTTTCGGGGGTCAACGCCCCCGCGGCCCGGTCTGTGACCAGGCCTCCTGGTGGATCAGCGCCTGATCAACCAGGCTGTTGCTGCTGGCTGCACGCAAACCAACGTACGAGCCACAGCCCGGCTGATCAGGAACTGACTTTAGGTGCTTGTCCAGTGCCAGCTTGAAGACTGCCAGGGGTCTGCTGGTAATCCCCCTTATGTGTGCTGGGAGGCAGTTGAACAGTCTCGGGCCCCTGACACTTATTGTATGGTCTCTTAACGTGCTAGTGACACCCCTGCTTTTCATTGGGGGGATGGTGCATCGTCTGCCAAGTCTTTTGCTTTCGTAGTGAGTGATTTTCGTGTGCAAGTTCGGTACTAGTCCCTCTAGGATTTTCCAGGTGTATATAATCATGTATCTCTCCCTCCTGCGTTCCAGGGAATACAGGTTTAGAAACCTCAAGCGCTCCCAGTAATTGAGGTGTTTTATCTCCGTTATGCGCGCCGTGAAAGTTCTCTGTACATTTTCTAGGTCGGCAATTTCACCTCCCTTGAAAGGTGCTGTTAGAGTGCAGCAATATTCCAGCCTAGATAGAACAAGTGACCTGAAGAGTGTCATCATGGGCTTGGCCTCCCTAGTTTTGAAGGTTCTCATTATCCATCCTGTCATTTTTCTAGCAGATGCGATTGATACAATGTTATGGTCCTTGAAGGTGAGATCCTCCGACATAATCACTCCCAGGTCTTTGACGTTGGTGTTTCGCTCTATTTTGTGGCCAGAATTTGTTTTGTACTCTGATGAAGATTTAATTTCCTCATGTTTACCATATCTGAGTAATTGAAATTTCTCATCATTGAACTTCATATTGTTTTCTGCAGCCCACTGAAAGATTTGGTTGATGTCCGCCTGGAGCCTTGCAGTGTCTGCAATGGAAGACACTGTCATGCAGATTCGGGTGTCATCTGCAAAGGAAGACACGGTGCTGTGGCTGACATCCTTGTCTATGTCGGATATGAGGATGAGGAACAAGATGGGAGCTAGTACTGTGCCTTGTGGAACAGAGCTTTTCACCGTAGCTGCCTCGGACTTTACTCTGTTGACGACTACTCTCTGTGTTCTGTTAGTGAGGAAATTATAGATCCATCGACCGACTTTTCCTGTTATTCCTTTAGCGCGCATTTTGTGCGCTATTACGCCATGGTCACACTTGTCGAAGGCTTTTGCAAAGTCTGTATATATTACATCTGCATTCTTTTTGTCTTCTAGTGCATTTAGGACCTTGTCGTAGTGATCCAGTAGTTGAGACAGACAGGAGCGACCTGTTCTAAACCCATGTTGCCCTGGGTTGTGTAACTGATGGGTTTCTAGATGGGTGGTGATCTTGCTTCTTAGGACCCTTTCAAAGATTTTTATGATATGGGATGTTAGTGCTATTGGTCTGTAGTTCTTTGCTGTTGCTTTACTGCCCCCTTTGTGGAGTGGGGCTATGTCTGTTGTTTTTAGTAACTGAGGGACGACCCCCGTGTCCATGCTCCCTCTCCATAGGATGGAAAAGGCTCGTGATAAGGGCTTCTTGCAGTTCTTGATGAACACAGAGTTCCATGAGTCGGGCCCTGGGGCAGAGTGCATGGGCATGTCATTTATCGCCTGTTCGAAGTCATTTGGCGTCAGGATAACATCGGATAGGCTTGTGTTAATCAAATTTTGTGGCTCTCTCATAAAAAATTCATTTTGATCTTCGACTCTCAGTCTGGTTAGCGGCTTGCTAAAAACTGAGTCATATTGGGACTTGAGTAGCTCACTCATTTCCTTGCTGTCATCTGTGTAGGACCCATCTTGTTTAAGTAGGGGCCCAATACTGGGCGTTGTTCTCGATTTTGATTTGGCATAGGAGAAGAAATACTTTGGGTTTCTTTCCATTTCATTTATAGCTTTTAGTTCTTCCCGCGATTCCTGACTCCTAAAGGATTCTTTTAGCTTAAGTTCGATGCTTGCTATTTCTCTGACCAGTGTCTCCCTGCGCATTTCAGATATATTGACCTCTTTTAGCCGCTCTGTTATTCTTTTCCGTCGCCTGTAAAGGGAGCGCCTGTCTCTTTCTATTTTACATCTACTCCTCCTTTTTCTTAGAGGAATAAGCCTTGTGCATACATCGAGTGCCACCGAGTTAATCTGTTCTAGGCATAAGTTTGGGTCTGTGTTGCTTAGTATATCTTCCCAGCTTATATCGGTTAGGACTTGGTTTACTTGGTCCCACTTTATGTTTTTGTTATTGAAGTTGAATTTGGTGAATGCTCCCTCGTGACTAGTCTCATTTTGTCGGTCTGGGGCTCCACGCATACATGTCTGAACCTCAATTATGTTGTGATCTGAGTATATTGTTTTTGATATGGTGACATTTCTTATCAGATCATCATTGTTAGTGAATATGAGGTCTAGTGTATTCTCCAGTCTAGTAGGCTCTATTATTTGCTGGTTTAAATTGAATTTTGTGCAGAGATTTAAAAGCTCGTGTGAGTGTGAGTTTTCATCAGAGCTGCCTCCTGGTGTTATTACTGCAACAATATTATTTGCTATATTCCTCCATTTTAGGTGCCTTAAGTTGAAATCCCCCAGGAGCAAGATGTTGGGTGCAGGAGCTGGAAGATTTTCCAGACAGTGGTCAATTTTTAACAGCTGTTCCTGGAATTGCTGGGATGTTGCATCCGGAGGCTTGTAGACTACCACAATGACTAGGTTTTGGTTCTCGACCTTTACTGCTAAAACTTCCACTACGTCATTTGAGGCATTAAGCAGTTCTGTGCAAACAAGTGACTCTGCAATGTACAGGCCAACCCCCCCCTTTTGCCTGTTCACTCTGTCACATCTGTATAGGTTGTAACCTGGGATCCATATTTCGTTGTCCAAGTGATCCTTTATGTGGGTCTCAGTGAAAGCCGCGAACATTGCCTTTGCCTCTGCAAGCAGTCCACGGATGAAAGGTATTTTGTTGTTTGTTGCTGGCTTTAGACCCTGTATATTTGCAAAGAAGAATGTTATCGGACTGGTGGTATTGTTGGTACTGGGGGGGGGATTTTTTTTCCGGCATTAGTATCTGTATCTGTTGGTTTGGAGTGGAGGCCATCGACTGTGGTTCCACTCCAGGAATGACTGGATTTGGTGTACGATTTCTGCCATTTCCTGCCAGTTTATTTTCCTTCCTGGCACTAAAAAACCTCTCCCTCTTGAGTGGCTGTGGCTACCCAGGTTTTCCCATGGCCTGGATGTTTTGTATCTTTTTGTCCCCTTTAGATGGTATGCCTGGCAATTTAAGTTATAGCACAGTCTTTCCTGTACTGAAGAGGTACACATTTCAGGGTGAAAAAGCTTACAGGAAGGGAGTTTGCATTTTCCTGTTGTCATATGGGCATGGCATTTTCTAGGGTGGTCATAGTTGCACGTCCCATCTGTTTTTCCAGATTTCCCATGCCAGCAGATACCAAGTGCATAGTATGTGCACAGGCTTGGTTTCCGCTTGCCTTGGGTTTCTGTGACTGTATTCCCTGTTGGTGCATGTTTCCCTGTCTTACTTCTATCCTCCCTAGCACCAACAATGGAGCTCCCACCAGTTGTTTTTGGTAATTTATCCTCACTATTGCTATTGGAGTCCTCTTGTTTGCTATTTCCTGCGGTATTTCTAGTTTGCAATATTGGTTTTATCTTATCTTTGACTACACTTGTTTCCCTACTATGGCTCCTGTCCCCTATGAGGTCATTTATATGTATTCCTTCCTGCGTATAATTCCCGACTACCTGGACAAAATCTCCAGCTTCACCATTACTGTCTCCCAGGACAGTATCTCCAGCTTCACCATTTCTGTCTCCCAGGACAGCACCTCCAGCTTCACCATTACTGTCTCCCAGGACAGCACCTCCAGCTTTACTATTACTGTCTCCCAGGACATCACCTCCAGCCTTACAGTTTGTGACTACATGGCCAGTATCAAGGGCAGTACCATTCAGCCCAGACTTTTTATGTTCCCATCTGTTGTAGAAAGCTTCCAGGTTTTCTATGAAAGCAGCTTTGATGTTGTCCTCTTTTAATACCCTTGTGATTTTAGTCCACAGATTTTCCTCATTTGGGCATACCCAGAAACACTTCTCTGTTTTAATACTGCTTGTAGCTAGTTCTGGGATATCTGCACAAGGGGCGTGACACCAATTTCCACAAAAATGACAATTTATCCATGTGGAAGCCCGTTTGTTTGACTGACCACAGACTACACACAGCTTCATAATACATATAAAATAACATTTTTACTTACCTTTATTGAAGACTGGTGATGGCATCTGGAAGATAGGGAGGAGGAGAGAGGGAGTTGGGGTTAGTGTTTGGAAGGAGAATCCCCCTCCATGAGGACTTCAGGTAAAGCCCTCTCTGGGGTTACTTCCCTTCTCTGTCTTTTAATGCCACTAGGACCAGCTTGAGAGTCACTGGACCCGTGTCTCACAAAATAACTGTCCACAGTCCTCTGTTTCTGGCACCTCTTTAACATTTCCCTAAAATGGGACATGGTTCTGTCACTGAACTTGTTGCAAAGATGGCTTGTTTCAGCTTGCTCAGGGTGGTACTTCTGCACAAACATTTGAACATCATTCCACTTGGCACAAATCTCCTTAATCTTTGAAGAAGGCACCTCCTCCACTCCCTATATTAACACCTTTCGCAACATCAGCTTCCTTGATTTGTTCTTTCTTTGACAGGATAAAACCGATGGTCAACTTGTTTTTCCCATACATCCTGGCAAGCTCAACAAGTCTCACACCACTCTCATACTTCTGTATTATTTCCTTCTTCACATCTATGGTGTTTCTCACTTTCTTTACCACAGGGGTACCACTAGCAAGTTTCTTTGGGCCCATGGCAGCTTATTTCACAGTCCCACAAGCACTAAACACAACAAAATAATCATAAAATGCGTGAATGAGAGCGCAGGTTAGTGTTCACTCAAGCATAAACAAAGCTAGACAGCTCATGGCACCTGTGCGGGGACGCAGACAGAGCGGGCGGCAGACAGGTCCCGTACCCGGCTGTCCGAAAATAGGGGCGCGTTCGATAATAGGGACACAGTTTGTCTGAAGAAATGGTCCTATTTTCGAAACGTTCGATATATGATACATTCGATTTTTGAGGTTCCACTGTAATTTACAAATGATAATTTGTGTTTATGTGTACCTGTATCTGAATAAACTTACTACATGAATATCAAAGTAGACAAGGATGCATACTTTAGCATGGCCTAGTAATTTTTAGTTTAATATCTTTATTATGCACCCCATACTCAACCTGTGGGTGGTAATCAAAAACATTACAAAGGTACATAATGGGTCCAGCGACTGGGCCCCAAAGTTTTGATAGCTGAACAAGTTTTGAAGGCAATGACCCCATTCACATGTCTACACTCAATCACAACTGCAATGAGTTATTAATGCAATTAGCTTTATTTATAGTGAGCAAAGTCAGGGTATTTTTCCAGAATGGTCTGTAATATACCACTGTGGATAAAATACTTTGACATATCTTGAATACGTATTTCTGAGTGAGTTGTCTCTGAATTCATTAATTTTATTGCATTCCAGTGCGTAATGACGCAGGGTATGACAATAGTCCATCTGGCAAGGTTTACATTTCATATGGTCTACATCTGATGGTGGTGGTTTAACCTCCCAAAGATACTTGTAACCCAGCCAGAGCAGTGTAGTAGTGACATCCAAGAGTCTGCTTAATTTGTTAGATGTACATGTACAATAAAACTGTGGTTCCTCCTGCATGATAGAATGATGATAGATGGACTGACTGGTGTCAGTCTCTGAGTCTTTAGTCAATAAGCTAACTGACAAGTCAAGATTGTAATCCACTCTCTCTGGCCTGGGAGGCAATGTTCTCACTGCACACACACAGTGTCTGTGGTTTAATCCCCAGAAACACTGGGCATGTTTCCTTACACCTGCTGTTCCTGTTTACCTAGCATGCAAGTAGGTACCTGGGTGTTAGTCGACTGGTGTGTGTCACATCCTGGGAGACAAGATTTAAGGACCTCAATGGAATTAAGACACAGTCCTTGATGATGCACTGACTTTTTTTGGGTTATCCTGAGTGACTAACCCTCCAGGGATAAAAATCTGAACACAATCTAATTTCTTTAAGGTCAGTAAATTTGTTAGGTGAGAACAACCCCTTGTGAATCTCTGTTAAGACTTGTTGATCAAATTATACTTGTCAAGTTAGTTTCTAATTACTATATCCATTACAGCTGATTCTCATAATTTAACCACTTCTTTGTTGAGGTCAGGCAGATCGTACAGTAATTCGATGGTAGGGATTTTTCTCCTGCTTTGTAGCTTAGGAATCACATTAAACGTCTTCCAGCTACCAAGTACTAACCCATTTCCAATGATATACGTATTAAATAGACTGGTCAGTGGCAGTGGTATCACAAGGGGGGCTGCCCCAGGTGACACTTAATTCTAACTATAGATTCACTACAAATCTTATGATTACAAGCATTGATCCTGATACCAACCTCTTATTTAATGACTTAAATGAATCAAACAGTTACTGTAATTACTACACTGCAGAACAATCAAAGGCACTTCTCAGTGCCAACAACAACATAACTATCTTTAACTACAATATCAGATCTTTAAGCAAGCATTACGATGACCTCATAGCATTACTAAATTCCTTACATGCCAATATGTCCATCATTACACTAACTGAAACCTGGCTAAAGCCTGATAGTACAGATGTCTATGCCATTCCTGGTTACACAGCCATACACAACTGTAGGCCAGACCAACAAGGGGGTGGCACAGCCATATACTACTCAGACCAACTAGAATGTATCACTAATACTTGCACAAGGGATGAACATGGGGAATATATAATAGCTAAATTCAAATCCAAATACCTACAAAAACCTCTCACATTGATAAACATCTACAGAGTTCCACAGTCAAACATTAGCCAATTTAGTCAAAATCTAGGAAGTATGATAACTGATGCACGCATGAACAAAGATCACTTACTACTCTCAGGTGACTTCAATATAAATCTCCTGCAAGACCAGGACCCACACGTTACTGAATTCACAAACACAATGAGTAACTGTATGTTACTACCAACAGTAACAAAACCTACAAGAGTTACAGAGACTAGTGTTTCCCTACTTGACCACATCTGGACCAACACCATATCCCCTTTAAAATCAGGCATAATTACAGATAATACCACAGACCACTACCCTACTTTCCTCATAACAACTCTTGGTAAACTACCCCAAGACACTACTAAAGTCACCTTCAGACTTCACAATGAGGCAGCCATTAATAACTTCGTAACAGCATTAGCAAACATTGATTGGCACACTGAGCTAGAAATCTATACAGATATTGACGAATGTATTAATAATTTTCTAAAAAAGACCCAATACCTCTATAACAAGCACTGCCCTAAAAAAACTAAACAGATGACAGCAAAGAGACTGAACAGTCCCTGGCTAACACCCAGCATTCTCAAATCCATAAATACAAAACACCAATATGAAAAACAGTACAGAATGGGTCACATAACCAGAGACCAAACAAAACGTTACTCGTCAATCCTAACCAGCCTGATAAGAAGGGCAAAAAAATTGTATTATGAGAACAGATTATCCAACTTACGAGGTGATATAAAAAAGACCTGGAAAACACTATCTGAAATTCTGGGAACAAAAAAGATATCACGAAATAGCGAAATAAAATTAGCAAAATCAGATGAACCCCAACTCCCACCAACAGAAACAGCAAACAGACTCAATGATTTCTTCTCCACTATAGGACAAAACCTTGCCCATAAAATCCCAAGCTCAGATACCCCACCAAATAACTACCTCACCGGCAACTACCCGAACACACTGTTCCTAGCTCCGACTAACCCATACGAAGTCTCCCTTATTATCAATGCACTAAAAAACAAGGCAGGAGATTTAAGTACCTTACCACCCTTTATATATAAAAAAGTGTCACAAGTGCTATCTCCAATCATTGCAACACTCTTTAACAAATCCATTGAATCCTCCACCTTCCCTACAGTACTCAAAATAGCAAGGGTCACCCCGATCCACAAAGGAGGAGACCAAACAGAGTTGAATAACTATAGGCCAATATCCAACTTACACCCTCTCTCAAAAATCTTTGAAAAACTAATTCATAAACGAATCTACTCCTACCTTATCTCCCAAAACATACTCAACCCCTGCCAATTTGGATTCAGGCCTAATAAAAATACTAATGATGCTATTATACACATGCTAGAACATATATACACTGCAATAGAGAAAAAAGAAGTCCCACTGGGGATCTTCATTGACTTACGTAAAGCTTTTGATACAGTTGACCATGACTTGCTCCACGTAAAATTGTCACACTATGGTATAAGAGGGCACTCCCTCAATTACCTCAAGTCATACCTCAGCAACAGAAGCCAATATGTGTACGCAAATGGGGCAAACTCTTCTGCGCAACCAATTACAGTTGGTGTCCCACAGGGAAGTGTCCTTGGCCCTCTTCTCTTTCTCCTATACATAAATGACCTTCCAAATGCTTCGCAATTACTCAAACCCACACTATTTGCAGATGACACTACATACGTCTTCTCTCACCCGAGCCCAGTCACACTAGCCAATACTGTAAATACCGAATTACAGAAAATATCTACCTGGATGAGGACTAACAAACTTACACTAAACATTGACAAAACCTACTTCATTCAGTTTGGTAACAGAGCTACAGATGTCCCTCTTAACATAATGATAAACGGATCACCTATCACAAAGCTAACAGAGGGAAAATTCTTAGGAATCCACCTTGATAATAGACTCAAATTTCATACACATATACAACAAATTTCTAAGAAAATTTCCAAGACTGTAGGCATACTATCGAAGATACGGTACTATGTTCCACAGTCAGCCCTCCTGGCCCTATATCACTCTCTTATTTACCCCTATCTCACCTATGGAATTTGTGCATGGGGCTCAACAACAGTTAACCATCTCAGACCACTAATTACCCAACAAAAGGCTGCAGTTAGAATGATAACAAATTCTCACTACAGGCAGCACACTCCACCAATATTCAATACACTAAACCTACTCACCATACAAAACATCCATACTTATTACTGCACCTATTACATACATAGAACACTTAACTCTGATATTAACCCTCCCCTCAAACATCTCCTTGCCAACCTCAACAGAACACATGACCATAACACAAGACACAGATCACTCTTTGATGTTCCTCGTGTTCATCTCACAATATGCAAAAACTCAATGCACATAAAAGGCCCTAAAATCTGGAATTCATTACCTGTAAATATAAAAGAAACACTACCTGTTTATAAGTTCAAGTCTCTACTCAAAGATCACTTACTCACCCAAAACCAAATAAATACTGAATAACTGAACCTTATAAATTGTATATCTTAAATGTTTCTCACAATTATATCACATAAATGTTAAACCTAAAACCCAATCTAACTTTATTATTTTTTAAATACACTACCTAACAGAATCCTTCATATGACCTGTCTTTGTAATACTCACTTGTGCTTTATAGTAATCTGTTTACATTAATGTTTTATCACTGACTTCATCATTGCTTAGTTAATCTTAAGTTAATTTTAAGCCAGCCCGTAATGCTATGCATAGTATAAGTGGCTTTGGCATACTGCTCTTATCTGTATTTTTTTTGTACCTCTGTATGTGTGCACAAATTTATAATAAATAAATAAATAAAAAGGGGTGACACACCATAGAGCCTCTAATGAAGGTGACACTAATGCCCAAAACAGTGCTGCAGCAACATAAGAGAAAACTACTTCATTTCTATATAGCCTATTATATGATTACAGAGTACAAATAGGCCTATATAGGGAAAATCATTGATTTTAATAATGTGATCGATGATTTTGCAGAATTGAAAGCAAGGACATGTAAGATCAGATTCACTGAAATGTTACCTGTACTCAAGGTGAAGTCGGAACTAAGTGTTTCTCTGATATCGCAATGTTTTTCTTCATTTTTCAATTTTTTTTTTTTTTTTTTTTTTTTTTTTTTTTTTGCATTGTTGAAGATGAATAAATGTAGGATCTGTTGCCTGTACTAAAAGTGGTATTTGAGTTTGTTTCCTAAATATTATTACCATTATATATTTTATCATTAATAAAGTTGAGAAGTATTCTCCCGTTCAGTTTATGGGCCTTAAACGTTCTCATTGCTAAACATTAGTCACTGGTCATGCAGTAGTGACGTAACTTGAGTTTACTCCCCCCCATCCCCCTGCCCTTAGATTTCATGGGGGTGACACCAAAGATGCCACCCCAGGTGACACCAATCAGAGCAACGCCAATGGTTTTTTAACCCTTAAACAGTCCAAATGTAGATCTACGTTTACGTGCGTAGCGCTCCGACCTTGACTTTCCCCATTTGAAAGCACATAAAAAAACAGAGATCTACATTTGGAGCACTACCCTAGCGAATGTAGATCTACATTTGGACAATTTAGGGGTTAAGTTTGATCTTGCATTCTTTAAGAACCCTTTATTATTATTATTATTAGTATTGCAATCATAACTATGCACTAAACCCACTAGGGTTATACAGTACTAAGAACCCTTTAAAACAGTTCATCTAGACCCAGGGAATTTTTTGGCTTTAATCATTCCACTTGTTTAAGGCTGCCCAAAATGCTCTGCATAACCAGGGGCTTTCCACAAAGTCTGTTAAACATGTCTATTATTCTTATACCAGTTATACACTGCACTTAATTATTATTATAATCAAAAAGAAGCGCTAAGCCACAAGGGCTATACAGCGCTGCAGGGCAGGAAGGAAGCAAGGGCATCAGGTGGCAAAAGGGAGATGGATGAGTAATAGGTTACGGATAACTGCGGGGCAGTGGATGGTGAAAAGGTAAAGGGCAGCAAGAGACTGAACTAGAAAGGGCTGAGGGGAGTGCGAAAGGTATCATCATCAGAGTTTGTGGAGTAAATCAGTCGTTGTCAAGAAGTCAATGAGAGAGTCAGGATTAAAGGAGGGTCCATCAGCAAGAAGGGAAGGTAAAGAGAGAGTAGTAGAACGAAGACGACGTTGGAGGTAAATTCTGCGTGCTCGTTGATAGAGAGGGCAGTCTAACAGAATGTGGCTAATCGATACTGGAACTTGACACTGCTCACAGAGAGGAACAGGGTGCCTCTCCATGAGATACCCATGAGTAAGACGAGTGTGGCCAATGCGAAGGCGGGAGAGAGTGGTCTCCCAACCTCGGCAATGATGACAAGAAGACGGCCAGTAACCTATGCTCGGTTTAATAGAATGAAGTTTGTTACCGAGCAGAGTTGACCAACGTTGTTGCCAACGGGTGTGAAGGTGGGTAGCTATTGCAGCAAAATAGTCCAGAAATGGAACACCTCTATAGGAAATTGGTAGGTCATGTACTGCTGACCGTGCAGCAGTCTCTGCCTGTTCATTGCCCTGTACGTCGACATGACCAGGGACCCAACAAAAAACAATATCTTTATGCTTGGTAGAGATACGGCGTAGCCAAAGTTGGATACGGAGAACTAGGGGGTGAGATGTATCAAATTTTCGTACTGCCTGGAGAGCACTAAGGGAGTCTGAGACTACCACAAATGATGACACAGGCATAGATGCGATACGAATAAGTGCAGCAAGAATGGCATACAATTCAGCAGTAAAAATGCTAGCCGAAGATAGTAAATGCCCTCGCACGACGCTGTCCGGAAACACTGCTGCGAATCTGACACCGTCTGAAGACTTAGAGCCATCTGTGTACACAGTGATGGCATGAGAATGAGAGTGGAAGTGATCAAGAAACAGAGAGCGGGAAGCCACCGTAGGCAGTTGGGCTTTCGAGCAAGGGAGTGAGAAAGAACAGACCCGAATAGCTGGAACTTCCCAGGGGGGTAGAGAAAAGTGAGATGCTACATGAACATATAAAGGTGGTAACTGAAGGGAAGACAAGAGCGAATGTAGGCGAAGAGAAAAGGGATGGAGTAAACAGGGGCGGCGAACAAATAAAGAATATCTACTAATATCGGTGACCATTCTATAAATGGAAGGATTGTGGAGATCGTGAGAGCGCACATAGTAGCGAAGGCAATGGGCATCACGGCGATCAGACAAGGATGGAACATTCGCTTCTGCATAGAGGCTCTCAACAGGGGAAGTGCGAAAAGCACCAAGGCATAAACGTAATCCTTGGTGATGGATGGGGGTTAAGGCTAGAGAGAGTAGCAGGAGAGGCTGCTCAATAAATCTGGTCACCATAATCGAGTTTCGATAAAATGAGGGTTGAATGTAGGCGAAGCAGAGTTCGACGATCAGCACCCCAGGAAAGATGAGCAAGGGTTTTAAGAAGGTTTAGCTGGCTGTGACAAGTTGCCTTCAGAGAGGTAATGTGAGGTTTCCAGGATAACCTACGGTCAAAGAGAAGGCCTAGAAACCTGACTGTATGACGTTCGGGGATACGAGAGCCATAGAGATACAAAGGATGATCGGAGATGACAGAGCGTCTAGTGAAAGTAATTTTGTGAGTTTTGGTACTGGAAAATTTAAACCCATGCGTGGTGGCCCAAGTGGAAACACGGTCGACCGCATGCTGGAGAGAAACTGCAATGAGATGACAGTCAGCGCCTGCACAAGCAATAGCGAAGTCATCAACATAGAGTGATGACCAATTATTGGGTGGAAGAACAGAGGCCAAATCATTTATAGAAAGGAGAAAAAGTGTTGTGCTCAGAACACATCCCTGAGGGACACCTTCAGCTTGGACAAAGTCCGGGGAAAGCACATTATTGACTCGAACACGGAAGTGTCGGTCAGTTAAAAAGTTCTTAAGGAAGGATGGTAGATTGCCTCGGAGGCCTAAGGAGTGTGCTTGGGCCAAGATATTATACCTCCAAGTTGTGTCATATGCCTTCTCAAGGTCAAAAAATATGGCAATAATTGAGTGATTATTTGCAAAGGCATTACGAGCATACGTATCCAAGCGTAGTAAGGGGTCTATGGTAGAACGGCCCTTACGAAAGCCATATTGACTAGCGGAGAGACTGTTGTGTGTCTCTAAATACCACATTAAATGGCGATTTACCAGAGGTTCCATCACTTTGCAAACTGCACTAGTAAGAGCGATGGGACAATAGTGGGAGGCATCATGTCCTGTAGTACCCGGCTTGCGGAAAGGGAGAACAATGGCAGATTTCCACACCTGGGGAAGAACGCCTTGTGCCCAAATAAGATTGAAGAGGTGTAAGAGGACTACAAGGACTGACTGATGTAAATGTTGCAACATACGAATATGAATGTCGTCAGGTCCAGCTGCCGATGATCGGCAAACTGAGAGTGTTGCCTCCAGTTCCTGAAGTGTAAAAGGCACGTTATACTGTTTTTCTCTGAGAGAAGAAAAGTCCAAGGGTACTAACTCTCTGGCAGACTTTGAGGAAAGAAACGAGGGGCATAGATGGAGCCCCCGGGAAATACGAACCAGATGAGTGCCAATTTCAATGGCAACATCAAGAGGGTTTGCTACATCAATACCGGCGACTTGTAGAACAGGAGCTGGGTCAGGAGAGTATTTACCACTCAATTTCCTTACTTTTTTCCAGACCGCACTCATAGAGGAAGCAGAGGTGATGGTGGAAACAGCCTCGCCAGCAAGTGCGTTTAGCATCACGGATGACACGGCGAGCGATCGCACGCTTCTGCTTAAAATCAAGAAGTCTCTCATTGGTTCTATTGTATCGGTACCTGCCCCATGCAGCGCGTTTAAACGTACTGCACGAGCACAAGCAGGAGACCACCAAGGCACGCACTTCTGAGAATGCTTGCCTGAGGTTTGGGGTATAGAATGAGAAGCTGCGGTATAAACTGACGTCGAGAAGAGGTGTAGGAGCTCATCAATGGAGGATGAAGAAGGAAACTCACTAAAAGCAGTGAGCTGCGAGTAAAGGTCCCAATTTGCCCGATCAAATTGCCAGCGAGGGCTACGGAAAGGTGGTGAATATGAAGGAGAAGTAAGAATGATTGGAAAATGATCGCTGTCATGTAAGTCCAGTAGAACAGACCAAGTGAAGTCTAGTGCAGTGGAGGAAGAGCAGACTGATAGATCGATGCAAGAGAGAGTATGAGTACGAGGATCAAAATGGGTGGGAGTACCCGTATTTAAAACATGGAGGGGGTGAGAGGTGAGAAAAGCCTCCAACTGGATGCCACGTGAGTCACAATGAGACCCCCCCCCAGAGGAAATGGTGGGTGTTAAAATCACCAAGTAACAGAAGTGGTGGTGGTAAGGATGAAACAAGAAAGGCAAAGTCTGGGATAGAAAATGCTCGAGAAGGAGAGAGATATAAAGAACATATTGTAAACCACTTATTCAAGTGGATACGGGCTGCAGTGTAATGCAGCGAGGTATGGACAAATAGTTGACAGTACGGAATATCATTGCGTAGAAGAAGGGCACTTTCATTAAAGGTCCCATCTGAGAAAGGATCCAAAGAATACAATAAATTATAGCCTGAGATAGGTTGGAAAACAGCTGAGTGTAATTTTGGTTCTTGTAAGCAAGCACCAACAGGGGAAAACCTGGAAAGCAACACCTGAAGCTCACCCCGATTACCCCTGAGGCCATGATTGGCGATGAAGAAAATACCAGGAATCCGTAGGGAAAGGCACCTACGGACTAGAGGGGTTAGAAAAGTCAACGTGTGGTGGCATTGGAAGACGTTCAAGCAGCGAAGGAATGGAGCGTTGTGAAGAAGGAGGAGAGGGAAGAGAAGGAACAGGAAGTGAATCAGTGTCCATTGAAGGTTTAGTCTCTGCAATATATTCTGAAATGGCTTCAAGCGTTTCTGAATTCAAAGATGTATGGGAGACCATATTGGAGATAGAAGGGGGAGGGTGAGTAAAGATTGGGACAGTAATGGACTGTACCAAAGTAGAGGGGGACGAAAGAGTGTAAGGGACTGGAGATGAAGTGTGGGGGGGACAGAAGAGGCAGAAACCTGGGAGGTGGCAGAAGAGGGAGAAACTTGGGAGGGGACGGGGGTGGAAGGCATAGTACGAGGAGGAGGGTGAATCTCCACATTTGTAATAGAGCCAAAGAGAGGGGAAGAACTAGGCACAGAGACTGGAAAGGTAAAGTGTGGAGGTGGAAGAAAGGAAGGAAGGGGCAAAGAAGATTTGAGCAATGTGGATTTTTTGGACTTCTGAGAAGTAGAGGGGCGATTGGTATTAGGTGTCGTACGAGGTCTTGTCGATACTGGGGCTTGTGAGGAAGGACGCGAAGATGTGAGAACAGACTGAGTTGTAGTCGGGACGTCAGAGCCAAGGACAGCAAAAGGATTAGATGCCAGAGCGGCTATGGGAGGGGTAACAACAGAGGAGGCTGCAGAAGATGGGACCCCAGAAGTGGGGGGATGTTTTGAAACACGAGAATAAGAAACATGGGGTAGTCTCCCTTGGAGGCGGAGATGAGTAACTGCCGTAGCATAAGGGAGACCTTCTGCCTCTTTGAGGCAACGGATTTCACGTTCATTTAAGTAGACTTGGTAACGGCGTGAGTACGAAGGGTGAGCTTCATTACAATTAAGGCAAGATGGAGGTTGACTGCAAGATGTATTAGAATGGTCGTTGGCACCACAGACTGGGCATTCGGCTATAGATCTGCAATATTTCGCTGGGTGACCAAAACACCAGCAATTTCTACACTGTTGCAGTGTAGGTATCACCTTTTGAACTTGTAACTGATGTCCCGCGACATATACAGAGGACGGGAGTTCTCGGCTGTCAAAAGTTAAACGAGCCACATTGCAAGGGTAACGTCTCTGCCCACGGGCAGGAAGGACATAAGTGTCTACTTTGAGGATTGGGAGATCCTGGAGTTCCAGCTGTTCAAAAATGTCATTGCCACATGACTGGAAATTCTGTTGGACTATGGTATGGGGCAGAATGACAGTACCACTACAAGAATTGAGAGAAAGATGTTTTTCAATAGTGATAGGAGTACAGTGGACCCCCGCATAACGATTACCTCCAAATGTGACCAATTATGTAAGTGTATTTATGTAAGTGCGTTTGTACGTGTATGTTTGGGGGTCTGAAATGGACTAATCTACTTCACAATATTCCTTATGGGAAAAAATTCGGTCAGTACTGGCACCTGAACATACTACTGGAATGAAAAAAGTTCGTTAACCGGGGGTCCACTGTAGTATCGATATTCGAAAGGAGAGAAAGATCATGAGCTTGGGTAGCATTCTGGACAGTGACGATGCGCATACCGCTCGAGAGCATGAAATGAAATATCTCTACCAACATGACGCAGGAGCGCTTTGCCAATACCTATGGTCAGAAAGATAGGCAGAAGAAGAAGTCGGTCTTAAAGTAAAGAATTTAGTCCATTGTGTGGTCCGAAACTGAGCGTGGAGAGGGAGTGCATGACGTGTCGGTCTTTTCCGAGTAGAATGGGAAGGTAACGAAGGAGCATCATCAGGAGATTGACGTTGGCATTTAGGAGTAGGACCGGAGTTGGTCCGGTGTGAAATGGGCTGGCGATTCGAAAATTGCCGTACCGTAGAGGGAGAGGCCGGAAGCACAGTGAAAGGAGAGCGGAGGTTAGACAAATCGAAGGAGTCAGTCGAGGCCCCGGTACCTGAAGCGGGTGAGGAAACAGCACCAGCAAGAGGTACAGGGGCATCAGGAGTGTCCGAAGAGTGGTCCAAAAACAAGGCAGGGTCAGAATGGGGTGCGGTATCAAGAAGGGGCCCGGGGGTAGTGGGTTCATGGATTGGGTTCTCCATGGTTAGGTTACTCCTTTGCTTTTTGTTTTTAAGAAAAAAAAGAAAGAAGAAAAGAAAATAAAAATAAAAAAAAAGAATAAAAAAAGGGGGGAGCGGGGAGGAATAGTTCCCAGGAGGAATGAAGGAGCCGGAAATCTCCCTCCGCGCCCAAGAGGACCTCAGCACCGCTAGTAGCGCAGATGCAGCATGGAACCCGTGCCATACCCTACCCTTCATGCCAGTAAACCAGCAATCCGGGATAGCAACCTCACATCTGCCGAGCTACCTCGGTGGACAAAAGAGAGGGCGGCTGGATATCCGCCACAAAGCATACCTCCTTCGGCCACCACCCCCGGAATCTGAAAGGTGGCTTCCAGAGATACACCCGTCGCCCGAAAGACACCCAAAGCTACTCCGGGGTACCGGAGAGGGATCGGGACATCCCCAGGCGATCCAGATTCCACGACAAACTACGCCACCGCCAAGAACCTCAACGGAATGGGATGGACCCTGGTATCCTTTCCCCTACCTAGGAACTAGCGCGCCTGTGGGAGAAATCCCAAAGGCCAAAAAGAGGAAGGGCAAAAGGGAGGGGTGGGGAGGAGGAGGAGGAAAGGAAAAAGGGGAGGATGGGATAGGGAGGGGGGATTGGGGGGTAATTAGGTTCGGCCTGAGGAAGGAGACCGACAGGTCTGATTCCTCAGACCAAGAGCCTCTTCACCACAGCAAGGAGCCCCCCTTGAAGAGGACTGTGCTTAATGAAAATTAAGATTTGCATTTTTGTTTTTATTTTGGAAATACATGTACATTAATTTCAAGTTTTTCTGTATATAAATGAAGTACTCTAATAAGTGTCATAAATTCTCCCATGCTGTGTTCATCATTTTGCTTGTTAAATGGCCCTCTCCTAGGTTCAATTCTACATAATTTACAAAATACAGTAAGTGTCAGGGACCCAAGACTGTTCAACTTCCTCCCAGTATACATATAGGGGATTACCAATACACCCCTGGCTGTCTTCAAGAAGGCACTGGACAGGTACGTAAAGTCAGTACCTGACCAGCCAGGCTGTGGTTCGTATGTCATTTGCTTGTGGCCAGCAGTAACAGCCTGATTGATCAGACCCTGATGCACCACGAGGCCTGGTTTCAGACCGAGCCACAGGGGCATTGACCCCTGAAACCCTCTCCAAGTATACTCCAGGCATACCTTGGGGGTACCCTGATTGTGTTGGATGTTGAAGGGCTTTTGATTCAAGGAATTGGAGCTACTTTCCCCTTCTGTGACTAACTTGATTACCTCCCATTCCCCATGTGGCATATAACCTGTGTTTAGTGTTTTTTAATGAATATTATAATACAGTATAATAAATATAGTGTGTAACAGAACTAAAGTTTAGTGCTACGGTAGAGTACTGTACTTCAAAGTTCCACCTGTGGGCCTCTTATCTCATGGAAGCATTTCCTGTTTAGATATTTCACTGAGAATAAATTGCTCTCCCTGAAAAAATAAATATTTTATAAGCCAGAGTTAAGCTTGTACAGTAACTCTGGGAATATGTAGTGAAATTCATGTACGTGGTTTTATTTATTATTTTTTATTCTCTCAGTTTCATTTTACAATGTGAGAGCTGTTATCCTTCCACAGCTTATTTTAAAGCTGTATTCTACCTATTAGTGGTAGAGTATTTGAAGCTTAGTGCATTCAATTTAAAACCAAAAGAACCCAGGTTCGAATTTCAGGTGGAGTAATGTGAACAGGTAAATTTTACGGCTGCCCCTATTCACCTAGAAGTAAGCAGTACACAGGTTCTTGGAAGCTAGTTGACTCTTGTGGGTCACATCCTAGGAGAGGTCTGGTAGTGACTCACTGAAAACAAACAACACTGCTTAATTTTATTAGGATAACCCTGTGGGGTAAAAAACATGAAGAATGTCTTCCTTCTCCAAAATGCCATCCACAGCAGTCAGCTGTGTAAGGAGACTATGTTCTTATATCTTCCCCTCGTGGCCTGGTAGGCAACGCTATCGCCTCGCACACAGTATGTCTGTGGTTTAGTCCCCAGTCAGGTGGAAACATTGGGCATGTTTCCTTACACCTGCTGTCCCCATTCACCCAAGTAAAAACTGTTTACTATAATAATAGGAAAAAGTCTAGTCCAGTGATTATTCACTGAAAATTCTTGTATAAATCTATGTTAGGTACTGCACATATCCTTTAATGAAGGTGCTTAATGCTGATGAAGGGCTTTTTATCCAAGGAATTGGAGAACTTTTCCTTAAATGAAACCTGATCAGAGTACCTACCATTGCCCAGATTCTGTATAATCCTGTAGGCCTAGCACATGAATCAAACTAATAATTATAATAATAGTAACAATAAGGTAGTAGGTTGGTAGACAGCAACCACCCAGGGGAGTACTACCGTCCTGCCAGATGACTGTGAAACAGAAACCTGTAACTGTTTTGCATGATGGTAGGATTGCTGGTTTCTTTTTCTGTCATAAACACGCTAGATAACAGGGATATCTTGCTACTCCTACTTACACTTTGGTCACACTTCACAGACACGCACATGCATATATATATACATACATCTAGGTTTTTCTCCTTTTTCTAAATAGCTCTTGTTCTTCTTTATTTCTTCTATTGTCCATGGTGAAGTGGAAAAGAATCTTTCCTCCGTAAGCCATGCGTGTCGTATGAGGCGACTAAAATGCCGGGAGCAATGGGCTAGTAACCCCTTCTCCTATAGATATTTACTAAAAAAGAGAAGAAAAACTTTATAAAACTGGGATGCTTGAATGTGCGTGGATGTAGTGAGGATGACAAGAAACAGATGATTGCTGATGTTATGAAAGAAAAGAAGTTGGATGTCCTGGCCCTAAGCGAAACAAAGCTGAAGGGGGTAGGGGAGTTTCGGTGGGGGGAAATAAATGGGATTAAATCTGGAGTATCTGAGAGAGTTAGAGCAAAGGAAGGGGTAGCAGTAATGTTGAAGGATCAGTTATGGAAGGAGAAAAGAGAATATGAATGTGTAAATTCAAGAATTATGTGGATTAAAGTAAAGGTTGGATGCGAAATGTGGGTCATAATAAGCGTGTATGCACCTGGAGAAGAGAGGAATGTAGAGGAGAGAGAGAGATTTTGGGAGTTGTTAAGTGAATGTATAGGAGCCTTTGAGCCAAGTGAGAGAGTAATTGTGGTAGGGGACCTGAATGCTAAAGTAGGAGAAACTTTTAGAGAGGGTGTGGTAGGTAAGTTTGGGGTGCCAGGTGTAAATGATAATGGGAGCCCTTTGATTGAACTTTGTATAGAAAGGGGTTTAGTTATAGGTAATACATATTTTAAGAAAAAGAGGATAAATAAGTATACAAGGTATGATGTAGGGCGAAATGACAGTACGTAGTTTGTTGGATTATGTGTTGGTAGATAAAAGACTGTTGAGTAGACTTCAGGATGTACATGTTTATAGAGGGGCCACAGATATATCAGATCACTTTCTAGTTGTAGTTACACTGAGAGTAAAAGGTAGATGGGATACAAAGAGAATAGAAGCATCAGGGAAGAGAGAGGTGAAGGTTTATAAACTAAAAGAGGAGGCAGTTAGGGTAAGATATAAACAGCTATTGGAGGATAGATGGGTAAATGAGAGCATAGGCAATGGGGTCGAAGAGGTATGGGGTAGGTTTAAAAATGTAAAGTTAGAGTGTTCAGCAGAAGTTTGTGGTTACAGGAAAGTGGGTGCAGGAGGGAAGAGGAGCGATTGGTGGAATGATGATGTAAAGAGAGTAGTAAGGGAGAAAAAGTTATCATATGAGAAGTTTTTACAAAGTAGAAGTGATGCAAGGAGGGAAGAGTATATGGAGAAAAAGAGAGAGGTTAAGAGAGTGGTGAAGCAATGTATAAAGAGAGCAAATGAGAGAGTGGGTGAGATGTTATCAACAAATTTTGTTGAAAATAAGAAAAAGTTTTGGAGTGAGATTAACAAGTTAAGGAAGCCTAGAGAACAAATGGATTTGTCAGTTAAAAATAGGAGAGGAGAGTTATTAAATGGAGAGTTAGAGGTATTGGGAAGATGGAGGGAATATTTTGAGGAATTGTTAAATGTTGATGAAGATAGGGAAGCTGTGATTTCGTGTATAGGGCAAGGAGGAATAACATCTTGTTGGAGTGAGGAAGAGCCAGTTGTGAGTGTGGGGGAAGTTCGTGAGGCAGTAGGTAAAATGAAAGGGGGTAAGGCAGCCGGGATTGATGGGATAAAGATAGAAATGTTAAAAGCAGGTGGGGATATAGTTTTGGAGTGGTTGGTGCAATTATTTAATAAATGTATGGAAGAGGGTAAGGTACCTAGGGTTTGGCAGAGAGCATGCATAGTTCCTTTGTATAAAGGCAAAGGGGACAAAAGTGAGTGCAAAAATTATAGGGGGATAAGTTTGTTGAGTATACCTAGTAAAGTGTATGGTAGAGTTATTATTGAAAAAATTAAGAGTAAGACGGAGAATAGGATAGCAGATGAACAAGGAGGCTTTAGGAAAGGTAGGGGGTGTGTGGACCAGGTGTTTACAATGAAACACATAAGTGAACAGTATTTAGATAAGGCTAAAGAGGTCTTTGTGGCATTTATGGATTTGGAAAAGGCGTATGACAGGGTGGATAGGGGGGCAATGTGGCAGATGTTGCAGGTGTAATGTGTAGGAGGTAGGTTACTGAAAGCAGTGAAGAGTTTTTACGAGGATAGTGAGGCTCAAGTTAGAGTATGTAGGAAAGAGGGAAATTATTTCCCAGTAAAAGTAGGCCTTAGACAAGGATGTGTGATGTCACCGTGGTTGTTTAATATATTTATAGATGGGGTTGTAAGAGAAGTAAATGCGAGGGTCTTGGCAAGAGGCGTGGAGTTAAAAGATAAAGAATCACACATAAAGTGGGAGTTGTCACAGTTGCTCTTTGCTGATGACACTGTGCTCTTGGGAGATTCTGAAGAGAAGTTGCAGAGATTGGTGGATGAATTTGGTAGGGTGTGCAAAAGAAGAAAATTAAAAGTGAATACAGGAAAGAGTAAGGTTATGAGGATAACAAAAAGATTAGGTGATGAAAGATTGGATATCAGATTGGAGGGAGAGAGTATGGAGGAGGTGAATGTATTCAGATATTTGGGAGTGGACGTGTCAGCGGATGGGTCTATGAAAGATGAGGTGAATCATAGAACTGATGAGGGGAAAAGGGTGAGTGACGCAGTTAGGAGTCTGTGGAGACAAAGAACTTTGTCCTTGGAGGCAAGGAGGGGAATGTATGAGAGTATAGTTTTACCAACGCTCTTATATGGGTGTGAAGCATGGGTGATGAATGTTGCAGCAAGGAGAAGGCTGGAGGCAGTGGAGATGTCATGTCTGAGGGCAATGTGTGGTGTGAATATATTGCAGAGAATTCGTAGTTTGGAAGTTAGGAGGAGGTGCGGGATTGCCAAAACTGTTGTCCAGAGGGCTGAGGAAGGGTTGTTGAGGTGGTTCGGACATATAGAGAGAATGGAGCGAAACAGAGTGACTTCAAGAGTGTATCAGTCTGTAGTGGAAGGAAGGCGGGGTAGGGGTCGGCCTAGGAAAGGTTGGAGGAAGGGGGTAAAGGAGGTTTTGTGTGCGAGGGGCTTGGACTTCCAGCAGGCATGCGTGAGCGTGTTTGATAGGAGTGAATGGAGACAAATGGTTTTTAATACTTGACGTGCTGTTGGAGTGTGAGCAAAGTAACATTTATGAAGGGGTTCAGGGAAACCGGCAGGCCGGACTTGAGTCCTGGAGATGGGAAGTACAGTGCCTGCACTCTGAAGGAGGGGTGTTAATGTTGCAGTTTAAAAACTGTAGTGTAAAGCACCCTTCTGGCAAGACAGTGATGGAGTGAATGATGGTGAAAGTTTTTCTTTTTCGGGCCACCCTGCCTTGGTGGGAATCGGCCAGTGTGATAATAAAATAATAAAAATAATTATTATTATTATTATAATGTTAGGTACTGGAGAGTACATATTGCTGTTTATAAAGTGGTTGCATGTGAGTGGAGTGAATTTCATCATTATTTGTAGAGGCTCCATACATCATAAAGACCAAGTTACTCATTTAATCATAGAAAACAAAATGTTTAAAAAGTGCAAATTTCAGTTACTAAATCATATTCCACTATAAAAAAAACTGAAAAATAACAAAATGAATTATCCGTTTATAGTAAAAAATATACACAGAATGTAAAAACAATGGAAGGGGCCTAGTGACTAACTATAACAGATCTTACATTTGATTGTACATAATTCCGGGAATGGATAGGACTCGACCCATGGCAGTACATATATATATATAAGATTGTAAACAACTCGGGGATTGGACAGTACTCAATCTGTGGCAGTACATTCATAACATAATTGTAAACAACTTGGGGTATGGACAGGATTCAACCTGTGGCAATACACTCCTAAGATTAATGTGGTGTTACTATCACAGATTGCATGACCCTTTATTCCGGTTTTTAATTTTATGAAGTGAATTTGATATTGCTAAATTTTATAAAGTGTATTTAGTATTGCTAAATTTTATAAAGTGTATTTGGTATTGCTAAATTTTATAAAGTGTATTTAGTATTGCTAAATTTTATAAAGTGTATTTAGTATTGCTAAATTTTATAAAGTGTATTTAGTATTGTTAAATTTTATAAAGTGTATTTGGTATTGCTAACATGCAATGTTTCTTTTTTCAAGATCCAGAATGGGCATCGTGCAACATTGGTGTATTTTTGTGCACAACGTGTGCAACTTGGCACAGAAGATTAGGCACGCATGTATCCAAAGTGAAGTCTCTCAAATTAGACAAGTGAGTAAAATTTTTGACATTGTATTATCTTTTGTTTGTTTGATAAGGTTATAGAGGAAGGGGAATAATGGACAGTGTTAATACACAACTGTATTTCTTATTTTATGGTAAAGATTACCAGGATTATAGAGAGGTATTTCATTACTTAAATTATAAAACTTTTCTGTTAAAATTAATCTAGTGACTATAACATTAAAGAAAAAATGTAGTGCATCAGAAGCTAGCTTACTCCTATTTCCAAAGAGATTATGGTAATATTCTCTATTGTTTCTTAAATTATTTGGGAGACTGTCTTTTTCACATACACTTTTTTCTTTCCTACCTTTACTTTTTTGTTTGCTCTTACTAGTGGTGTTTGGTAAATTTATGTTTTAATATTCTTAATTTTTATTTATACTTAATTTTTCCTTCAGTCCTCAATTTTTTTACTTGGTTATTAAATCTGTGTTTGACTTATGCTGTCCAGTTCATTAAGTTTGGGATCACTTGTTATGCTTGCCAGTATCCTACGTTCTCCAACATGTTTATATTCTGACATTATTTTTTTGAATACAGTACATTACTGTGCAGTAGTTGAAAATGTTCTTTAACATATACTTTTTTTCTTTGTCCTATCCAGTGACATAATTTTTCCTTTTTTTAGCAATCAATTCATAAATAATGCTGCACTTTAATGTATTATGGGGAAGTCCTTTGCACTATTTTTCCTGAGTAGAAAAAGCCTTCATATAGTAGACTAATAGCAGAGAGCTGATGACTAGTAATGGCAGTTCTGGTGGATACAGAAGAGATGGTGTTGCTCTGATAGTAATAGTAAAAGACAATTCTGTAACCACCGAATTTTGTCTTTTGTTTTTGACCCAGTGGATTTTGTTCTGTATTTCCAAAGTACATTACAAAGAGGTCTGCTATATTGAGAGTTTATTAATCTGTGTAATTGCCATGCTTTGTTTTTATTTGCTCCCTGTACAATATATCATTTTTGTTTCCTCTATAGCTATCAATATATCCTAGGCCTTCTCACAAGCCACAACAATTAAATACCAATTTTCATTAATGTAATTTTTCTTGGGGACCTGAATTTTGTTATACTATTGTCCTACGAATTCTTATGTCAGACTATGATATACTGTACAATATATTATATTTGTTTCCTCTATAGTTATCACTATATCTTAGCCCTTTTCATAGGCTACAAAAATTATATGCTAATCTTCATTAATGTAATTTCTTATTTTGTGGTCCTGGTTTCATACAAAAAAGTAATTACAATAAATACTCATTGACTGCATCCTTTCATTGCATAAACTGACTTTTACTATTTAAAACCTCCTTTACACTGTCCCTTCAACTCTTCTTGAGACATTTACATCGCCTATTATTATTATTGTTATACAGTGGACCCCCGGTTAACGATTTTAATCCGTGCAAGAGGGCTCATCGTTATGCGAAATAATCGTTATGCGAATGAATTTTCCCCATAAGAAATAATGGAAATAAAATTAATCCGTGCAAGACGCCCAAAAGTATGAAAAAAAATTTTTTTTACCACATGAAATGTTAATTTTAATACACACAAACTGAAAAAGGCATGCACAATTAAATGACACTTACTTTTATTGAAGATCTGGTGATGATTGATGGGATGGGAGGAGGGGAGAGAGTGTGTTAGTGTTTAGAAGGGGAATCCCCTTCCATTAGGACTTGAGGTAGTAAGTCCTTTTCTGGGGTTACTTCCCTTCTTCTTTTAATGCCACTAGGGCCAGCTTCAGAGTCACTGGACTTCTTTCGCACAAGATATCTGTCCATAGTGGCCTGTACCTCTCGTTCCTTTATGACTTGCCTAAAGTGTTTCACAACATTGTCAGTGTAATAATCACCAGCACGGCTTGCAATAGCTGTGTGAGGGTGATTTTCATCCATGAAGGTTTGCACTTCAAGCCACTTAGCACAGATTTCCTTTATCTTTGTAGTAGGCAACTTCTTCAATTTCTCTCTCCCCTCCTCTGAACCAGTTTCCTCAGGTCTGGCCTCTTGCTCTTGAAGTTGATCTATCAGCTCATCAGTGGTTAGTTCTTCATTGTCCTCCTCCACCAACTCTTCCACATCCTCCCCACTAACCTCCAACCCCAAGGACTTTCCCAATGCCACAATGGATTCCTCAACTGGCACAGGATTCTCAGGGTTAGCCTCAAACCCTTCAAAATCCCTTTTGTCTACACATTCTGGCCACAGTTTCTTCCAAGCAGAGTTCAAGGTCCTCTTTGTCACTTCCTCCCAAGCCTTACCTATAAGGTTTACACAATTGAGGATATTAAAGTGATCTCTCCAAAACTCTCTTAGAGTCAGTTGAGTTTCTGAGGTCATTACAAAGCACCTTTCAAACAGAGCTTTTGTGTACAGTTTCTTGAAGTTGGAAATAACCTGCTGGTCCATGGGCTGCAGGAGAGGAGTGGTATTAGGAGGCAAAAACTTCACCTTAATGAAGCTCATGTCCCCATAAAGTCGCTCTGCCACGTCTGTAGGATGACCAGGGGCATTGTCTAACACCAGGAGGCACTTAAGTTCTAATTTCTTTTCAGTTAGGTAATTTTTCACATTGGGGGCAAATGCATGGTGTAACCAGTTATAGAAAAATTCCCTAGTGACCCATGCCTTACTGTTTGCCCTCCACAGCACACACAAATTATCCTTGAGGACATTCTTTTGCCTGAACGCTCTGGGAGTTTCAGAGTGATACACTAATAAAGGCTTCACTTTGCAATCACCAGTAGCATTGGCACACATCAACAAAGTAAGCCTGTCTTTCATAGGCTTATGTCCTGGGAGTGCCTTTTCCTCCTGAGTAATGTAGGTCCTGCTTGGCATTTTCTTCCAGAACAGGCCTGTTTCATCACAATTAAACACTTGTTCAGGTTTCAGTCCTTCAGTTTCTATGTACTCCTTGAATTCCTGCACATATTTTTCAGCCGCTTTGTGGTCCGAACTGGCAGCCTCACCATGCCTTATCACACTATGGATGCCACTACGCTTCTTAAATCTCTCAAACCAACCTTTGCTGGCCTTAAATTCACTCACATCATCACTAGTTGCAGGCATTTTTTTAATTAAATCCTCATGCAACTTCCTAGCCTTTTCACATATGATCGCTTGAGAGACGCTATCTCCTGCTATCTGTTTTTCATTTATCCACACCAATAAGAGTCTCTCAACATCTTCCATCAATTGCGATCTTTGTTTCGAAAACACAGTTGAACCTTTGGCAAGAACAGCTTCCTTGATTGTCTTTCTGGTGCCCACAATAGTAGCGATGGTTGATTGGGGTTTCTTGTACAGCTTGACTAGGTCGGCTATACGCACTCCACTTTCATACTTATCAATTATCTCTTTCTTCATCTCTATAGTAATTCTTACCCTTTGAGGTGTAGGGTTGGCACTAGAAGCTTTCTTGGGGCCCATGGTCACTTATTTTCCAGAAACAGCACCGAAAATACTGTAATAATACGAAATATTCCGAGTGTATGCTTGGATGTTACCGCGGAGGCTGGCTGGTAAACAATGGGACGGAGCGGCACATGTGAGGCTGGCTGAGGGCACATTGGACGCGTCTCGGACGAAAATCGGTATGCGGGTTTTTAATCGGTATGCGAGGCAAAAATTTTGCGATAAAAGTAATCGTTATGCGGAAAAATCGCTATGTGATGCCATCGTTATGCGGGGGTCCACTGTATTAAACATCGACACTTAGGAACTTTTAAGACAATTTTATATAAAATTTTCTACAGTAGGCAGGGTGTTAAGCTAGTGTTAATTATCTTAAGTGTAGACATACTGTACCTAATTATTTGACATAATAGGCATGTATTTTAGCTTGAGTTAAATGAATAACATTCAAAATACAATGATTAAACAAGTAAGATAGTTTTATACAGCAACACATTTCTTTGTTATTATCATTTAAAAAATTTCTCAGTTGTCATGTATTGTAATAGAATTTTTTAGATATCTGCAATTAAATTAAGATTGTTAAAACAAATCTGTTAAGTGTATAACATAGCAATATAAGTACACAGAGTTAGTGCTTGAAATGTTGACTTGATTTAAGGAAGACTTCCAACACAATGGGTACTTCTCTTGTAATATAGTAATGATATTTATTTTATATATTTGTTTGTAAGTGTTTCCATTGCTCAGCAGCCTCAGAATTGGAGAAACATGATTACTGAGAGAGGTAAGTCCTTTTACACAAATTATATATCCATCTCAGTTGTATTCAGATATTATGTAATACTGTCTTCATATATGAAAGTTAATATTTATCTTTGTATTTTGTGTGTTTTTCCCTCATACATACACAGATACATATACCGAGAAAGATCGCAGTCATATTGAGAGTAACACTTGAAAAGTTTATATTTCTGTGTCTTGAAATCATACACAATTGTTTTTTTAATTATTGTACCCAGCATGAGTGGCAAAGTACTCACACCTTTGTCCAGTTTATTTTGTACTTAATATATGTTTTCATCAATAGTTAGTGTATTCTTGCATTTTCCTGAAAATCATGAAGGCCAGGTACTGTCTACACCTACATGTATGTGGTATGTGCCTACTCTGTTTCCCAGTTAATGTTTTTTTCTTCTAAAAATTTACATTTGTATCTTACTTATTACAGTCACCAGCATCCTCAGAGAATTAAGATCCTTAGAAGCCATACTTCTGCAATAAGTTGAAATTTATGCAGTTATCAATTCAAGTCACTTGTTTTCTCCATCACCACTGTTAAACAAAGACTAGACTTGTTAGCAAAATCAAGGGGCACTGTTATTGACTAAAATACCTGACATGCAGCAAAAATTTGAGCAGCATATGCTATTTTCCAATTTCTCCTATTCTGCAGTACAGTATTTTATTCACATAGTCCAAAATAAGTAAAATTTTTTGAGGAAGTAAATTTTGCAGATTGGTTTGTTTCAAGGCTCCAATTGAAACTGTTTATCTTTGGAGTTATGCTATAATTGTATAATTCTGTTGTAAACAAATGAGTAAACTGCACTGTATATATAATTTGCAACCATAGAAAATTACCATAAATACTTTAATGCAATTTTCCTGGTGTCCAACAACAAGCCCTGTTATGTAGTTCTCCCTCTTCCCTCAGTACAAAGCTGTGTACTTTTTTTTCAGTGTCAATATGTCCAACCTTAATATGTAATGTATATATTAAGTTACTAGTGTTCAGCAGAACTGAGGTGTTGTATCCTCTTTCTTTCTGTCATGGGTGTGTATTCATGTTTTATTATTGGTGTTCACCGTGAAGGCTTGTTTCAGAGTAAATTTTTGTGACCAGCTTGAAATCCTTTACTATATTTCATCTTTTTCCAAGCTCAATGTTGCAATGCTGAGCAAACCACGTGGATTTAGCATTTTTTCATGAACACGGTAATATAATAATTGGAGCTCAAGTGAAAGTCATGCACTGTATTTCAGTTCTTTTTGATGTGCAACAGGGAGTCCTACTTTCTGTTTTGACTCTTCTTGCTATATGTTAATGATATAATCCATTCACTGTACAGTATACTACAGCCTCTCCTCACTTAGCGACGTACTCGTTTACCGACAAACTCGGACTTATGACAGCCTCTCTGACTATTATGCATACCTAAATAATGCATATTAGAGCTGATTTCTTCTATTCTGATTATTACAATATACAGTACATTACTGTACAAACATTTAAATTTATACCAGAAATGTTATATATGGTGCAAAGGTGACATTAAAACAATATCAAAGATGGTTGACACAAACCCACCACTATTATAGTATGCTCCTCACTTAGCGACGAATTCATTATGAATGGTCTTATGAATGGAACTCTGTCGATAAATGAGGAGAGGCTGTATATATTTTAACACAAAATCGTATCCCTGTTTCTCATCTCCACAGTGAATTTTATTACGATGGTTTTTGTTAGGCTTATTTGGTAAAAGCAATAACAACAAAATACAAATCAGGGAGTTGTGACCACTAAGCAGAGTAAGGGAGTGAGAGAGTGCACCTGTGACTAATATTCCTTACTGAACCACTGCTGACTGGTCATCATCATATAAACTTTTGTCTGTTTGTGCTAGGGATGTTAAGCTTTAGAATTTGTTGTCCAGAGTGCACATGCCCACACAAAAATACACACAACAAAAACAAAAACAAACAAAATAAATACACACATACATACATGTATAAATTTATTTATTTATTATATAAAATACAAAAGGCATCAAGATGGTGATACACACAGTAGGCCCCCAACTTATGAGTTTCGCACTCACAATGTGGCACTTTGGAATAATTTTTTTAACCAAATGAATTCATGTATTGTTTTTGTTCATTTTATTCATGTATAGAGAGCTAATATTTGTTTGGTAAAAATTGGTAAAGAACTGTAGTACTTTATTATTACTGATGTGGTTGTTGAGTTTGTCAGAAGTTGGCATGCAAGAATGATTGGTTAGGCAGAGGTATGAGAGAGGGGTGCCTGGGAGTCTTCAAGGAAGGCCCCTGCCCTGGACTGGTGGCTGAGGGGGGAGGGGGGAATCAGAATTAGAATTTTCAGGAAGCGCTAAACCCGTAGGATTATAGTGCACGTGGGGGGGGGATGGAAGGTATTCAGGCTCAATTCAGGGAACCGGAGCACATATCCAATTCCCTAGATCAAGAGCCCCTCACCAGCATCAAGGAACCTCCCTTGAGGGGTGAGGGGGAGGAGAAGGGAAAGAAGTAAGAGTTGGTATATCATTGAGGCAGGTTAGTTGTCTTGAAGCGTGGGTTAAGGCCCTGGCCCCTGACAGATGATCAAAGAGGTATGACCAGGGGTTGGTTAGTGAGCCTGGGGAGAGTATGGGCCCAGAATTTAGCAGGTGGCTGAGGGAAGAAGACCAAATAGTGGGTTGCCAGAGAGCCTGGGAAGGGGAAAGCCCCAGCCCCAGACTGGGGGCTGTGGGAAGGAAGTGGAAAAGAGCTGGGTACTCTCTCCTCCCTCGCTTCCTTGACTCATCTAACTGTATGCCCCACCACCCACCCTCCTACCCTCCTTACACAGTATTCTAACCACTCCTCAACACCATATGCCCGACATCTAATACTATACATTCACTGTTATTAGTGAGATGATGCAGAGCACATGTATAGTGTGTTGCGTCAGATACCATGGGAAACAGTGGGGGAGAGTGGGAGAATGTGAGAAAGGGAGAAAGGTAAAGGATTAGGAAAGAGAATAAGAGGAAGGGAGGGGAATAAAGAAGAATCAGGGATTCATCAAAGCATCCTACAAGTTTTCACTTTGTTAAAAAAATATGAAATTTTATATGGACTCTTAAGTAAGTATATTTAGGTATAGGTACACATATGTATAATTATCATACATAGTAACATATGTGCAAATTACCTAGGAGTGCATCTCTGATTGCAGCATGGGTGTCTTGTGGGAAAAAAACATTCCATGTTCCAAATACTCAAATAATGAATGATTTTCAGGTTTTTCAGGAATGCACATGTGTCATAAGCAGGGACCTACTGTATAGTGATGCTTTTACTCTGATGAATATGTCAATACTGATCATTCATAAATATATGGCGTTAATTTTGACTGGTCAATAATAATGAGCAATATATTTCAGCTTGTAAATACATAACTGATTTAGTAGTATGTTATATTTTTATAATAAAAAAATAAGCTGGGGAGAAGATTCTGTATCAGCTTCTAGATAATAGGATGGGTAGTGAAGTAGGCAGTAGATTTAACTTATAGATAATTGGTTAAGTTGTATATTTATACTGTAAACAATAAACTGGGCATTACATTTTAATTTTTATAATAGGCCAGCCAGTACTTTTGAAGAAAGAGTTTGTACTGAGACAGTGTTTTGATCAGTTAAGGTCTTTATCAAGTCATAGAGAGATTACAAATTACACACATACCTGTATATATGCTGGTAAGAGAGGTAGAAGTGAGGTGAGTGAAATTGTTGGAGTGTGATGAATTGTGGATCTGTGGAGTGTTTGCTTTAGTGTTTGCTTACGTGTCTTTCTAAACCAACTTGTCGGTATTTATTACCAAGGTTTATACCATTGCAGGAGATACACTGGACTATCCTGAAATACTATGATTTCTGGATGATACGTCTGCCCTGTAATATGGTGTGTGGTAGTGGTTTGGCATATAGGTAGTTTAGGTATAAAAAGTTCCGAGAGAGCTACAGGTATGTTACAGTCAATCATTTATGTCAATAACCTTCCTGGAGAAGTTGTTGATGATGTTAGTTTATAGATGCATTCAATTTGTATCCTCTTTACGACTTGCTAAAGATCTTAACAAATCAAAACATTGTCTCAAATGTGCAAATGTTTCTTTTCTTCATTAGAGTCAATGGTATGCCATTTGAATAAATTTTTTTAAGCACAGTGGTAACATGGAGCCTTTGTTCAGAGAATAGGTACACCACACTTCTTCTAAAAGCTTACTATCTTCATAATATGTAGATATTTTCTACAAATTATACAATTTTTTTATAAATCAACTGATTAGGCCAGGTGTTCAAGAAGTCATCTATGCACAAGGAGCCATAGGCACAAAACTTATTTTTATTCTTTAATCCTCTGAGCCATGTAATATTTAGAAATGCTGTACTATATAAAATGCCCAAGTTACACACATTCACTTATGCACTGGGTACATACAGTAACAGCCTAGTTGATCAGGCCCTGATCCACTGGGAGGCCTGGCCGTGGACCGGACCACAAGGGTGTTGATCCCCTGAATATCCTCCAGGTAGTATTGAGGAAGAAATAACAGCTTTACAAATGCCAGTCCACAATGCGAACATGCGAAACAAAACCATATTTTTTTACAGTTGTTATCTATATTAATAACTCCTTTTTAAGTTAGAGACCTCCTGTACTAGCATTGTATAATATGAAAAGGAATTACACAATACTTTCAGTAAGTGGAGATTTATTTTGCACCACCTTTTACCAATGTATTTTGTTTAATATTATATATAGTAGATCACCTTTTTATAGTTTAAAACTGAATTACACATACATTAGTGGAGTTTTATTTTGAAATTCCTCTTGCAGATGGGATGATGAACAGGTAGAGAGTATGGAAGCGGTTGGCAACATACAAGCTAAACAGAAATATGAAGTACACGTACCAGCATGCTATAGAATACCCAAAGCTGGAGATCCACCGTAAGTACATTGCTTTACAAAAAAAATTACTTCAGTTAATATGCATGTGTTATGAAAGAGAAACTGTATTCTGTGCATACTGTATTCTAAGGGCCAACAGTAGGATACAGTTAAGAACATATAAGTAAACAGAAAGTATAAAGCACATGTTCAACTGAAAAAACTTTTTCAGTTGAACATGTGCTGTATTTGACTGAAAAAGTATTATTCTGGTGAAACATTTTGGCAGTAGATAACCAAGTGTTGAACATGTCTCTTATTCATCACCTTGTTGGTATTATTTATCACCAGCAATATGACAAAATATAAAAAAAAAAAATATAATTCAAGAAAAAATAACATAATTATGTGCAAATGAATGATTTTATTTTTTAATAATGTTTCCCCATACACAGTTCATAGTTTTTAATGCTTCTGCTGAGAATGATCATACAGGGGGGCTCACTTATATAGCAGGTTAGGTTTCAGGCTACCATTGTAAAGCAAAAAGCACTGTAAAGTGGAACAAAATCTTTTTTTTTCACTTTCAAATACATATGAAAGCCTGATAATATGTTTACACTATGATAATACATATTCAAATTCAAAGTTTATTCTCTATAAGGATTACAATGCTGAGTACAGAATTAACCCTTTCAGGGTCGCCAGGCCCTCTACGAGACTTGTTCTCAGGGTCGCCAAATTTTCAAAAAAAAAAAAAAAAAGAAAAGAAAAAAAAATTTCTTATGAAAAGACAGAGAATCTTTTCCCGATAATAATGACACCAAAAGTATGAAATCTGATGAAAAACTTACGGAATTATGCTCTCGCGAAGTTAGCAGTCTCAGCGATGTTTACGCATCGGCGATTTTGCCCACTTTGAGCCCTATTTTCGGCCAATTCCAGTGTACTAGTCAACAAAAATCATAACTATTTCGCTAGAACCCCATTTTTTCTATCGAATGAGTACAAGAAACCACCCATTTACCGATTTCAACTATCCAATAAAGTGGTCAGAATTTAGCAATTTTGCCAATTTCACACAAATTTCAAAAGATGCCAATTTCCAAATAGGGTCCAGAATAAACAAGAAAGACATTCCTGGCACTATTATTATTATTATTATTATTATAATCGAGGGGGAAGCGCTAAACCCGGAGGATTATACAGCGCCTGGGGGGGATGTGGAAGGCATTCAGGCTTAATTCGGGGAACTGGAGCACAGATCCAATTCCCTAAATCAAGAGCCCCTCACCAACATCAAGGAACCTTCCTTGAGGGGTTTCCTGGCACTAAAATAACATTTCCTCTGTTCATTAGTCACGTCCCCATGCCCCTCTTACATTCTTTTGCTTTCCACTTTGAATTTTTATTCTCACAAAAAATAGAAGATTTACTGTTATGCAGACTACTGCATTAGTGTAGAAATGGTATAAATAATATCAGCGCACTTGTGAAAGAATATTAGACTTACCAGTTAACGTGTATTGGACGCGTAGCATGATTTGTTTACTTTTGAACTTTGGTGAAAATTGAAGACTTCTGCTATTTTGAGCTCAGTTTCAAGGTACTTTTCATTGTAAAACCAATCAAAATTGTCTCAATTTCTGTAATATGTCTTCCATTCTACAAAATGAGACCAGGAAAACTAGAATACCATCATAAATACCATACAAAAATACAGTGCAAAGTCGCTGTTTTAAACCAAAAACACTCAGTTTTTTTTTCTCATTACGTACTGTGTGCTGCAGGATCTTTTTTATATTGCGCACACTGACCACACAGACCCATTCTTTCATATGTAGGCCTACCAGCTTTCTCTCGCTAGATTTGAGGACGCTAGAATTTAGCGTACTAGTACGTCAAAAACCCTGGTGCGTAAGCCGTACTAGTACATCCGAAACCCTGAAAGGGTTAAGTGAGCAATAGAGCTAGGTCTAAAAAATGCATATACAGTACACACATTACTTACCTTGAAATATTTTCAGTTGAAGGCAAGTGATGAATATGTTTATTCTAGGAAGTCAGATTATTATTATTATAATCAAGGGGGAAGCGCTAAACCCGGAGGATTATACAGCGCCTGGGGGGGGGGGATGTGGAAGGCATTCAGGCTTAATTCGGGGAACTGGAGCACAGATCCAATTCCCTAAATCAAGAGCCCCTCACCAACATCAAGGAACCTTCCTTGAGGGGCTAGGAAGTCAGAATAAATGAAGAATAGATTTAATTGAAAAACCACCGTATTAGGAAAATGCTGTAAAGCAAAGCACTGTAAAGTGGGGCCCTTCTGTACAGTGTCTGAGTTTGGTTGGGTTAACCTAGGTTGTTTGTTTAAGAAAGTGATCATTGCTTTGTGACTGGGAGGCACTTTTGTCTTATTATTGTACAGTGGAACCTCGGCTTACGAGTGCCCCACCATTTGAGTTTTTCAGGATACATACAAGCAGTTGCTCGGTTGATTTTTTGTTTCTGGATACAAGCAAAGATTCAGGATGCGAGCTTTTCCCTTAAGGGAGGTTCCTTGATGCTGGTGAGGGGTCCTTGATCTAGGGAATTGGATCTGTGCTCCAGTTCCCTAAATTAATAATAACAATAATAATAATAATAATAATAATGAGCGAGTTTCAGAACCTCACCACTAGGTGGCACAGCCAACTCCACATCAGCTGAGCTGTGCAATGTGTTTATGTCACCGTGGAAGCATTTCTCGTGTTGTTATTGGCAAATTTCTTTTTTCTAACAATGGGTCCTAAGAAAGTAAGTGCAAAGGACAGTGCTGAGAAGAAACAGAGGATGATGTCCATGGAATTACAGCACGAAATCATAGATAAACAAGCGAGGGGGTGGCAGTAGGAGCTAGTTGCAAGTAGCTTATCTTCCACTCTCCACTTCCATCTTCACCAGCGTACGTACACTTTGTAAAACCACTTTATTTCTTTACATCCTCTATTATGTTTTTATACAATATTTCTTATTTATGAAACTAGTGCAGTTAAGCCTCACAAACACTCAGTTTTCTCTTATAATGAAAGCATGGGAAGATACAGTCAGAGAGGAAGAAGGAATGGCCACTGCCGCCACCACTCGCCATATTATGGCCTATTTTATTCATTCTAGAGTATATATCATGTTTCTATGTTAATTGTAATGTTTATTATATCACACAGTGGACCCTCCCTTTTCGTTGGGCTCTGTTTTCACTCATTTCCATTATCGCCGATTTTTTCTGCAAAATTATTGGCTCCGTTTTCGTTGCTTTCCTCCATTCTCGTTGGTGGTACAGTAAAAATATTGGCTCTGTTTCCATTGCTTTCCTTCGTTCTTGTCAGTGGTACGGTACATGTCTGAGTATACCACGCACACAACCTCCCACACACGCATTCTGAGGAGGCAGTGTCACTTTGTTTATGGGCGAGTGAACGTTATCCTTCGAGCCCATAGGAAACATTTCGTAATAATTCATTTTTTTTTTTTGCACTTGTTTATTCTTTATGACTGCTAAATAAGCCACCATGGGCCCAAAGAAAGCTGCTAGTGCCAGCCCGTTGATAAAGAAGGTGAGAAACACGATAGAATTCAAGAAAAAACTTGTAGCTAAGTACAGTGGACCCTCGACTAACGCTATTAATCCGTTCCTGAGAGCTCATCGTTAGTCAAGTTAATTTTCCCCATAAGAAATAATGGAAATAAAATTAATCCATGCAAGACACCTAAAAGTATTGAAAAAAAAATTTTTTAACACATGAAATATTAATTTTAATACACACAAACTGAAGAAGACATGCACAGTTACATGACACTTACCTTTATTGAAGATCTGGTGATGATTGATGGGATGGGAAGAGGGGAGTGTGTTGATGGTCTTAGTGTTTAGAAGGGGAATCCCCTTCCATTAGGACTTGAGATGGCAAGTCCTTTTTCGGGGTTACTTCCCTTCTTCTTTTAATGCCACTAGGACCAGCTTGAGAGTCACTGGACCTCTGTCGCACAACATATCTGCCCATAGAGGCCTGTACCTCCCGTTCCTTTATGACATTCCTAAAGTGTTTCGCAACATTGTCAGTGTCACCATTAAACACTTGTTCAGGTTTCAGTCCTTCACTGTCTATGTACTCCTTGAATTCCTGCACATATTTTTCAGCTGCTTTTTGGTCCAAACTGGCAGCCTCACCATGCCTTATCACACTATGTATGCCACTACGATTCTTAAATCTCTCAAACCAACCTTTGCTGGCCTTAAATTCACTTACATCACCACTAGTTGCTGGCATTTTTCTAATTAAATCGTCATGCAACTTCCTAGCCTTTTCACGTATGATCGCTTGAGAGATGCTATCTCCTGCTATCTGTTTTTCGTTTATCCATACCAATAACAGTCTCTCAACATCTTCTATCACTTGCGATCTCAGTTTCGAAAACATAGTTGCACCTTTGGCATGAACAGCTTCCTTGATTGCCGTTTTCTTGGCCACAATAGTAGCGATGGTTGATTGGGGTTTTGTGTACAGCCTGGCCAGCTCGGAGACATGCACCCCACTTTCATACTTAGCAATGATCTCTTTCTTCATATCCATAGTAATTCTCACCCTTTTTGCTGTAGGGTTGGCACTAGAAGCTTTCTTGGGGCCCATGGTGACTTATTTTGCAGATGCAATCACTAAAAAGGCTGTGATAATATGAAATGTTCCGATTGTATGCTTGGAAGCGACCGCGGTGGCTGGCTGGCTTGTGAACACTGGCCAGAAGTGGACGCGTCTCAGACAGAATGAATAGTGTTGGTCGAGTTTTTTTAGCGCTAATCGAGGCAAAATTTTTGCGATAAAATGTATCGCTAGTCAGATTTATCGTTAATCGATGCCATCGCTGGTCGAGGGTCCACTGTACATACCAAAGTGGAGGAGGAAGAGAGATGGGAGAATGTACCTTCTTCAGTGATTCAGTGATTCTATGATATGTGCGATACTTAAGCAGCAGGAGTTGATAAAGGCTATAGCACCAGCCAGCGTTATCGCTGGCTGGTGCTAACAGCATTAACAGTGTAGCAAATAAGTTGAGCGATTAAACGATAGAAAAAGGACGACACGAAACTGACTCCTTCAATGTTATTGGAGGCGTAGGGCCACTGACAAACATACGCTGCCCTGCCTATCTTCCATCACCCTGAACCAATGCCAGCATCTCCAAGGTACAGTAAGTGTAAATATTTCTTATTTATAAATTAAAGTGTAAATATTTCTTATATATAAATTACGTACATTGTTTGTGTGAATAGTGTTGGTGGCTTCTGCTGCTGCCTACATTACCACTAATATATATGGCTTCTTTCAGTGGCCCTTATAAACCCAACAACAACATTAGCACCACTTACTCCTCACATATGTAATGACATATTTTATTCATTCTAGAGTATATATCGTGTTTCTGTGTTATTAATATTGTTTATTATGTCATATTAGATGAATTGTGATAGATAAATAAGCCATGGAATATAGTTCTTCTCTATAAAATGTATTTTTTGTTTATACTTTTGGATGTCTGAAACGGATTACGTAATTGGATTTACATTATCTCTTACGGGGAAAATGGTTCCGGTTTTAGTCGATTTCACATTTCGTTGGACTCTCTGAAACAAATTATGGTAAAGACAAAAAGGGATGGTCCACTGTATTAGATGAATTGATAGATAAATAAGGCGTAAAGTTGATATTAGCGTTATATTGAAGTATTTTTGTCCTGCCTCCCGAGAGCAGGAATTCCGCTGGAACAGATTAATGGCAATTCAATTAATTTAAATGAGGAAAACTGACTCACCATACGAGCAGATCGGGATACGAGCAAGGTCACAGAATGGATTAAACTTGTAAGCCGAGGTTCCACTGTCATGTGAAAGCTATAAATCTGTAAGGGACATATCACACCTGGGAATGGGAGGTAATTAGGTTTGATCAAAGAAAGGGGAGGGTAGCTCCATTTCCTTGGATCAAGAGTCCTTCACCAGTTTCAGTTTTTGTGATGTGAATAAACCACTTCAGGGGTATATGGTAGTGTCAGTACAGTATCATTGAAGTATGGGGGAGAGGGGGTTACTGATGCTGGTTAAGGGTCTCGGTCCAAGGGATTAGAGTTACCTTCCCCCTTCCTTGGATCAAACAGGATTACCTCCAATTTCCTAGGTACTCTATGACATCTATGGGTTTGCTGCTTCCCTATGAATATCAGTAATAATAATAATGATATGGTCAAGTATCATATTTTGTATTACTGAAGAATGTTGTCATAGGTGAGATGAATTCAGGTAGCATCTAGCACTATTCAGATACATCAAAATTTATCACCAGTGTGGTGCATCCAACATACAGGTGTTTCTCACTTTATTCAGTAGACCTATTCCAGACCTATGGGAGCTGCAGTAATCACAGTCATATTCTTTTTTTTTTTTAACACACCAGCCATCTCCCGCCAAGGTCAAGTGACCCCAAAAAAGAGGAAAGGCATTCACTGTCATTCACGTACTCACTATCTTGCCAGAAATATGCTGACATCACAATTCAGATACCCCTCTCAACTGCAACAACTTCATTCCTTCTTTAGAGTGCAGGCACTGTACTTCCCACATCAAGGACTCAAGTTCGACTAAACAGTTTTCCTGAATTGATTCGGAAATGTTACCATCCTCAAACTCTCCATTATTGAAATCTTTATTACGTTGTGAACCGCACTGAGACAGTAGTATGGGGTGAACTCCTATTGTACAAAGGAAATTTCTCAAAGAAATGGGATGTCATATAAAAGCAAATTTGCATAAACCATCCCTGATAAAGCAAAGGACTACTATATTTTATTTTCAAGTGTAAAAATGTTTAACAGCACTTTACCTTTATTTATTTTATATATAATGGTCTTACAAGCTTCTTTGTCACGATGCATATACATTGCAGAGTATTGCTGGAACAATGGATACGTGCAAAGTACGAGCGGCAGGAGTTCATGAGTGTTGACAAGCAGACGTACATCACGAATAATTCAATGGAAGGAACCCTCATGAAAAAAGCCAGAGATGAAAACAAATATTTTCCCCGTAAATTTGTAATATCTGACAAATCTTTAAAATATTATAGTAAAGAGGTTAGTGCAGATTTTGTATTTGTGTTTTATTTCTGCACAGTATTGTTGTTAGGAGACAAACCCTCATACATACGTACAGTATAACCAAATAAGCTTATCTGGTATAAGGATCATCAGTTACATAAGGGCCATTAAAGGTTAACTCATATAAAAAGGCTATAAACAATATACATTAGCATTTGTATGTAAAAAAAATGCAAATTTGTTTTAAGTTAAGCATATTATTTATTATTTTTGACTGTGTAGAAAGCATTTAAAAGCACTATTTTCTGTACCAGTGTTCGGATGGTGAGTTCGCTTTTACTGTTGGCAATGAGGTATTATTTATTCAGCTTTACAGTGTAACCCTTCAAATGGGGGAGGGGGGAATGCCTTGGTGATGATGATGATGAAGGGTTTGTGTTCCAAGGGATTAGTTATTCTCCCTTTCCTCAAATCAAACCTGATTTCTATATTTCCACCTCTTCTGTTCCCTTACTGATGTATGTCCATCATGAGTTTTGCTCTTCTCCATGAATATTATAATAATAATAATAATAATAATAATATTTTATTATTAAGTGCTAAACCTACAAGGGTCATACAGTGCAGCAGGGCAGGGAAAGGTGCAGGGGTATTGGGTAGCAAGAGGGAGAGGGATTATTATTAGGTCGTGGAGTACAGAGTAGAGCAGCGACGACGTTGGAGGTAAATTCTGCGTGCTCGTTGATAGTGAGCAGTCCAACAGAATATGGCTAACAGAAACTGGAACCTGACAATTTTCACAGAGTGGAACAGGGCACCTCTCCATGAGATATCCATGAGTAAGACAAATGTGGCAGATGTGAAGACGGGAGAGAGTAGTCTCCCATCCTCGACAATAATGACAAAAAGACAGCCAGAAACCCACACTTCGTTTATTAGAATGTAATTTGTTATGTAGTATATCAGTCAAACATTGCCAATGGGTGAGAAGATGGGTAGCAATTACAGCAAAATAGTCTGTGAAGGGAACACCTCTATATGAAACTGGGAGGTCATGTACTGCTGATCGTGCAGCAGTGTCTGCCTGTTCATTGCCCTGTGTGTCGACATGACTGGGGACCCAACAAAAAACAATATCTTTGTGCTTGCTAGAGATATGGCATAACCAAAGTTAGATATGAAGAACCTGGGGATGAGATGTATCAAATTTTCTTATAGCCTGAAAAGCACTATGGGAGTCTGAAACTACCACAAATGGTGACACAGGCATAGATGCAATACAGATAAGTGGTACAAGAATGGCATACAATTCAGCCGTAAAAATGCTAGCAAAGGATAATAAATGCCCTCACACGACGCTGTCTGGAAACACTGCTGCAAATTCAAAGCCGTCAGAAGACTTGGAATCACTGGTGTACACTGCGATGGCATGAGAATGAGATCGGAAGTGGTTAAGAAAAAGAGAGCAAGAAGCCTCCATAGGCAGTTGGACTTTCGCGCATGGCAGTGGGAAAGAAAAAACACGAACCATTGGAACTTCCCAAGGGGGTAGGGAAAAGTGAGATGCTACATGAACATAGAAAGGTGGTAAATGAAGAGAAGACAAGAGCGAATGTAGAAAAGAAAAGGGACGGAGTAAACAGGGGCAACGAACAAATAAAGAATGTCTACTAACATCAGTGACTATCCTATACATGTATATGGAAGGATTGTGGAGGTCATGAGAGTGAACATAACAGTGAAGGCAATAAGCATCACGGCGATCGGTCAAGACTGGAATATTCGCCTCTGCATAAAGGCTTTCAACTGGTGAAGAGTGAAAAGCACCAAGGCATAAACGTAATCCCTGGTGATGTATGGGATTAAGGCTAATAGGAGTTGCAGGAGAGGCCACTGAATGTAACTGGTCGCCATAATCGAGTTTCAATAAAATTAGGGCTGAATGTAGCCGAAGGAGAGTTCTATGATCAGCCCCGTATGAAAGATGAGTGAGGGTTTTAAGGAGGTTCAGCTGGCTATGGCAAATTGCCTTCAGAGAGGTAACGTGAGGTTTCCAGATAACCTATGGTCAAACAGAAGGCCGAAAAATTTGACCATATTACATTCTGGGATACGTGAGCCATATAGGTACAGTGGATGATGAGAGATGAGAGAACATCTAGTGAAAGTAATTTGGTGAGTTTTAGTACTAGAAAATTTAAACCCATGAGTAGTGGCCCAACTGGAAACATGGTTAACAGCATGCTGGAGAGAGACTGCATTGAGGTAACAGTCAATGCCTGCACAAGCTATAGCAAAATCATCAACATAGAGTGATGATCAAATATTGGATGGAAGAATAGATGCCAGATCATATATAGCAAGGAGAAAAAGTGTTGTGCTCAGAACACATCCCTGGGGGCCACCTTCAGCTTGGACAAAGTCTGGGGAGAGCATATTATTAATCCGAACACGGAAATGTCTCTCAGTTAAAAAGTTCTTAAGGAAAAATGGTAGATAGCCTCAGAGGCCTAAGGAGTGGGCCTGGGCCAAGATATTATACCTCCAAGTTGTGTCATATGCCTTCTCAAGGTCAAAAAAGATGGCGATAACTGAGTAGTTATTGGCAAAGGCATTACGAACATACGTATCCAAGCATAGTAAGGGGTCAATGGTAGAATGGACCTTACTAAAACCACATTGACAAGTGGAGAGACTATTGTGCATCTCTAAATACCACATCAAATGTCTATTTACCAGACATACCATCACCTTGCAAACTGCACTGGTAAGAGCAGTGGGATGATAGTGGGAGGCATCATATCCTGTAGTACCCAGTTTGCAAAAGGGAAAACAATGGCAGATTTCCACAGCTGTGGAAGAACTTGTGACCAAATAAGATTAAAGAGTCGTAAGAGGACAGCAAGGGCTGACTGATGTAAATGCTGTAGCATACAAATATGAATGCTGTCAGGCCCAGCTGCCAATGATCGGCAGGCGGAGAGTGTTGCCTCCAGTTTCAGAAGTGTGAAAGGCACATAAGATTCTTCTCTGATAGAAGAAAAGTTTAAGAGCTCTAACTCTGTGGTAGACTTGGAAGAAAGAAACGAGGGGCATAGATGAAGCCCCTGAGAGATACGGACAAGATGATTACCAATTTTGGTGGCAGTGTCAAGAGGGTTTGCAATAGCGACACCAGCAACCTGAAGAACAGGAGCTGGATCAGGAGAGTATTTACCACTCAATTTCCATACTTTTTTCCAGACTGGACTCATAGAGGAAGCCGAAGTGACGGTATAAGCATAATCTTGCAAGCTAGTTTAGCATCACGGATGACATGGCAAATGACCGCTTTCTTCTGCTTAAAATCGTGGAGTCTCTCTGTGGTTCCATTGTACTGGTATGTGCCCCATGTAGCGCGTTTCAAACATACTGCCCAAGCACAAGCAGAAGACCACCAAGGCATGCACTTCTGAGAATGCCTGCCCGAGGTTTGGGGAATAGAATGTGAAGCTGCGGTTAAAACTGAGGTCAAGAAGAGGTGTAAAATCTCATCAATGGAGGACGAAGAAGGATTCTCACTAAAAGCAGTTTGACACGAGTAAAGGTCCCAATTCGCTTGGTCAAACTGCCAGCGTGGGCTATGAGGAGGTAGTGAATACAAAGGAGAAGTAAGGATGATTGGAAAATGATCGCTGTCATGCAAGTCCAGCAGGACAGACCAGGTGAAGTCCAGTACAGTTGAGGAAGAGCAAACCAAGAGATTGATGCAAGAGAGAGAATGAGTACGAGGATCAAAATGGGTGGAAGTACCTGTATGTATTTAAAACATGGAGGGGGAGAGAAGCGAGAAAAGCCTCCAACCGAATGCCGCGGTAATCACAGTGAGACCCCCCCAAGAGGAAATGGTGGGCATTAAAATCACCAAGTAAAAGAAGTGGTGGCAGTAAGGAAACCAGAAATGTAACATCTGGGATAGATAATGCCCGAGAAGGAGAGAGATACAAAGAACAGATTTTATACCACTTGCTCCAGTGGATACAGGTTGCAGTGTAATGCAGTGGAGTATAAACAAAGAGCTGATGATATGGAATACCGGTGTTTATAAGAAGTGCACTTTCATTAAAGGTTCCATCGGGAAAAGGATCCAATGAATATAATGAATCATAGCCCAAGATGGGATGGATAATGGCAGACTGTAATTTGGGCTCTTGTAAACAAACATAAACGAGAAAACTGGAAGAGCAACACCTGAAGCTCACTCCGGTTACCTCTGAGGCCACAGATATTCCACTGTAAATAAGCCATGATTTGTGAAGAGAAAGATACAAGACATCTGAAGGTAGAGGTATCTATGGACTAGAAAGGTTAGAAAAGTCCACATGTGGAGGCAGCGGAAAATGTTCAAGCAGCGAAGAATTGGGATGTTGTGAAGAAAGGAGTTATGCAGATGGAGAAGAGTGAAAAGGAGGAAGATCAGTGTCCATCAATGGTCTAGTCTCCTCAATATATTCAGAGATAGCTTCGAGTGTTTTAGAGGACAAGGACGTTGTATGTGGGATGATATTGAAGGGGAAGGAGGAGGGTGAGCAGTGATCGGGGCGATAATGGACTGTACCAAAGTAGGGAGGGACGAAAGGGTAGAGGGAACTGGAGAAGAAGCTTGGGAGGGGACAGAAGAGGAAGCAATCTGGGAGGGGGCAGAAGAGAAAGGAGCTTGGGAGAGGACAGGGGAGGAAGGTACTGTATGAGGGGGAGGATGAACCTCCACACTCGTAACAGAGCCAGTTAGAGGTGAAGAACCAGGTACAGAGACTGGAAAGGAAAAATGTGTAAGTAGAAGTGAAGGAGGGGTTAAAGGAGATTTTAAGAGTAGGGATTTTTTGGACTTAGGAGAAGTAGAGGGGTGATGGGGAGGTGTTGTACGTGGTTTTGTAGACACAGAAACTCGTGAGTGAGAAGAGGAAGAGGTTAGAACAGAATGAGGTGTCGAGGTAGGGACCTCTGAGTCCAGGACAGCAAAAGAATTAGAGATAGAGGTGACTGTGAAAGGGGTGACCACAGAGGAGGCTGCAGAAGCTGGGACCCCAGAGGTAGGAGGGCATTCAGTAATTTGAGAATAAGAAATACAGAAAGTCTTCCCTGGAGGCATAAATGAGAGACTGCCATACCACATGGGAAGCCTTCTGCCTTTTGAGGCAACGGATTTCTCACTCATTTAAGTAAACTTGGCAACAGTGAGAGTAAGATGGGTGAGCCTCATGACAGTTAAGGCAAGAGGGAGGTAGACTACAAGATGTGTTGGTATGGTCGTCAGCACCACAGACTGGGCATTCAGCCATGGACCTGCAATATTTCGCTGGATGACCAAAATGCCAGCAGTTTCTACACTGTTGTGGTGTATTGATCACCTTTCAAACTTGTAAACGGTGTCCTGCAATATAAACCGAGGACAGAAGCTCACAGCAGTCAAAAGTTTAGCGAGCTACATTGCAAGAGTACTGTCTCTGCCTGCGGCCAGGGAGGACATAAATGTCTACTTGGAGGACTGGGAGGTCTTGGAGCTCAAGCTGTTCCAGAATGTCATCACCATATGCCTGGAAATTCTGTTGGACAATGGTATGAAGTAGAATGACAGTACCACTACAAGAATTGAGAGAGTGATGTTTTTCAATAGTTACAGGAATAGCATCTATGGTTGTAAGGAGAGAAAGATCATGAGCTTTGCTAGCATTCTGGACCATGACGATGCGTGTACCGCTCTCGAGAGCATGAAAGGATATATCTCTACCAACATTGTGTAAGAGTGCTTTGTCAATACTACGATTGGAAAGATAGGCAGTAGAGGAAGTCGGTCACAGAGTAAGAAACTTAGTCCACTGTGTATTTTGAAGCATAGCGTGTAAGGGAAGGGCGTGTTGTGCTGGTCTTTTCTGGGCAGAATGAGAAGGAAGCAAAGGAGTATCATCAGGTAATGGTCTTGGGTATTTAGGTGTGGGAGCGGAGTTGGTCCGATGTGGGATGGGCGGGAGATCTGAAAATCGCCGCACCGCAGAGGGAGAAGCCGGAAGCACAGTCAAAGAAGTGCGGAGGTCAGATGTATCAAAGGAGTAAGGCAGAACCCCGGTACCTGGAGTGGATGATGAAACGGCACCAGCAGGAAGTACAGGGGCATTAGAAATGTTCAAAGAGTGGTCAGATAATGAGGTAGGGTCAGAACAGGTGCACTAGCAGAAAGGGGTCCAGGAGGGATCTGTTTCATGGGTTTGGGACTCCATGGTTTTGTCACTTTTTTGTTTTTGTTTTGTTTTTTAGAAAAAAAGAAAAAAAAAAAAGGGGGTACCATGGAGGGATAGCTCCTAGGAGGAATGAAAGGGCCGTAAATCCCCTTCCGCACCCAAGAGGACCTCAGCACTACAAGTAGTGCAGATGCAGCATGGAACCTGTGTGATACCCTACCCTTCATGCCAGTAAACCAGAAATCTGGGATAGCAACCTCACATCTACCAAGCCACCTCGGTGGACAAAAGAGAGGGCAGCCGGACACCTGCCACAAAGCATACCTCCTTTGACCACCACCCCTCCGGAATCCGAAGGGCAGCCTCCAAAGATACGCCCATCACCCGAAAGACACCCAAAGCCACCACCCAGGAGACTGGAGAGGGATTGGGACATCCCCAGGTGATCCAGATTCCACAGCAAACTACACCATCGCCAAGGACCCCAACGGAATGGGATGGACCACGGTATCTGTCCCCCTACCTAGGAACTAGAATCTCTGTGGGGAGAATCCCAAAGGAAGGGGATAGGGGAGGGGAGGAGGAAAGGGAAAGGGGGGTATGGGGAGGATGGGATAGGGAAGGGGGCATTGGGGGGTAAATATGTTTGGTCTGAGGAAGGAGACCAAGAGGTTTAATTCCTCAGACCAAGAGCCTTTTCACCATGCCAAGGAGCCCCCTTGAAGAGGAATAATAATAATAATAAAATAATTATTATTGTAAGTGAATTACTGTAGTTGAATACTGTATTGATATCCAGTATAATGATAAATAAGTTACACTGTATAGTAATACAAATGTCAGTGTATTTGTAGCCTGAAGCTGAAGAACTTTCAGTACTGGGACCATTAGTATTGTATCTGTTGTTATCTTTCCCCTTTGTCATGCAGTGCTGTATAACCCTTACAGGTTTAGGGCTTTAAATTAACATAATAATTATTTAATACTGTAGCTGTCCTCCATTTTCAATATATACAAGATTTCTCCAATTTATGAATAAATGAAATACTTGTTTTTGAAGCTTGAAACAAATTGTTTGCATACAAAACATTAGTACTTTGTAAATGATGGTTATCTTTTGTTCATGCTTGTAGTAGTACTACAACTTGGCAGTTGTGAAATTTTAACTTTTGAGTGTATGTATTATTATTATAATAAAAAAGAATCGCTAAAGCTACAAGGGTCATACAGCGCAGCAGCGCAGGGAAGGATGCAGGGGCATTGGGTAGCAGAAGGGAGAGGGATTATTATTAGGTCATGGAGTGCAGTGAGGCAGTGGATAGTGCAGGGGTAGAGGGTAGCAAGAGGGAGAGGTACAAAGGGCTGTGAGGAGTGCTAGAGGCATCGGTAGATTTATGTAACTCGATGCATATGCAAGTTGTAGATCTACTAAACCTTATCTAACGCTACATTGTTCTTTTATGATCACTTCAGAATTCAAAGGAGCCAAAAGCAACAATACCATTATCTGAATTGAATGTGTGCTTAGCCCCAGCCAAAATGAACCAAGACAACGGTCTCCAATTGTCATATATGTGCGACGGTTCTACACGACACATTTACGTATACCATGAGAGCGGGGAAACAATTATTCAGTGGTACATGGCTATAAGAAGCATAAAGTTAAACTGGCTTATGGTAGCATATCCCAGTGTTGCTGCTGAAGAAGTAAGTTCAATGTCTGTTGTCTGTTAATGGTTCTTTGAATCATCACCACTGTGATCTGGTCTTGGACCAGGCCTTCTTAACTGGAAAGGAAATATTAAAGCAATAAAAATTGTTAAGGACAGAGGTGTCATAATGTGGCTTCACATTAGGACACTTTAGTTAATTATGCTAAGGCTATGTGCTGAGAGCAAAAGTAGGAAAATATTAATGATGAAAAGTAGAAAAGTCACTAGAACCATTGTGTTCTGTTATTCAGTTGGGAAAAACATGATGTGTGAATGAAACAAAGCTGAGATTGCTTTCAAAATAATGACACTGTTCCTGATTTAGCTTTATTGTTTTATTAAATAACTACATGTTCATAGTTTGAATGTACGACATGGATATATTATAAATTATTCGTGATGGTGAATATGTTATCTTCTTTGGTTCACTCCTCCTTTATGGGAAATAGCCAATGTAAAAAAAAAATGTATGGTGCTACTTACACTTTTTTTTTTACCACACTAGCTGTCTCCCACTAAGGTAGGGTGACCCCCCAAAAAATATATACAAGTATATATTATAGTATTTAACTTTACTGTATTTTATTTTTTATTCATATATCACCTTAAATTCTAACCCTGCAGCTGGTACCATACCTAACCAATGACTTCGTTATTGAGGGTTGGCTCTCAAAGACAGGCCCCAGTGAGAGAGATGCCTACAGAAAACGGTGGTTTATTCTTGATGATCGTAAGCTCATGTATCATGAAGGTCCAATGGTATGTAATATTTAGCATAACTTTAATATCTTTACGTGTAATGAATTTCCTCTCAAAGCCGCCACCATGACTCTTGAAATTGTAGTACCATATAAGAAAGAAGGAACACCGCAGCACTGCATTCCGTGGTTTGTTTGCAACACGATTGCGAACAAATCACGGAATGGGTGGGGTTTGAACCCATGGCCTGGAGCTTTAGGATTCACTTGCCATGGGTTCAAACCCCACATATTCTGTGGTTTGGTGTGTAATAAATTCCTGGTGACTGGTTTATAGGGTATCTCTAGTTGGGTTACCATAGGATCATACTTTTATTATCCTACTCCTTTGTTTTTGGAAAATATTTTGAGAATGATTTTCAAAATTAACTTAAAGCCTGTGATAACATTAAAAGGTTCCTCTCCTAAGTGCAGGTTATTTGTAAATAAGTTTTTTGTACAAGTTAGTATGTATAAATTTGGTTACAGTAGTTGCCTGGAGTATGTCTACAGAGAGTTTCGGGGGTGCCTCACGAAATCGTAATGACACGATTGCAAACAAACCATACCACAGGCAGGGATAGAACCCACGATCAGAGAGTCTCAAAACTCCAGTGGCTAATGCAACGGTCTGGAGTTTTGAGACTCTGATCGCGGGTTCTATCCCCGCCCGTGGTATGGTTAGTTTCGGGGGTCAGTGTCCCTGCAGCCTAGTTTGTGACCAGGCCTCATGGTGGATCGGGGCCTAATCGACCAGCCTTTTACTGCTGGCCACACATAGACTGATATATGAACCACAGACTGGCTGGTCAGGTACTGACCAGGTACTGAGACAAATTTGACATTAGACAGATTTGTACTGAGACAAATTTGACTTGCTTATAGCTTATATAAAGATGTATAGAAACCACACTGGAAGAAAAATATAAATTACTGTTGAACAGTAAGTCTAGTTATAGTGTGAGGAAAATAACATTTGTGAAAGGATTCAGGGAAACCAGTACAATACCAGTTGTCTCACTAATATTGTACTGTAGTAGAAAATTTTCTGAAAATAGTTTATAGTCATATAAATTAGATAATAGTATACTGCAATAATTATTGCACTGACAGTGCATATAGTCATTGTGCAGTACCCAAAATGTCAATTGTTTTACTATTGCAGGATGCTTATCCTAGAGGAGAAATATTTCTGGGTTACAAGGATGATAACTATAGTATTCAGGAAGGAGTCCCAAGAGGATGCAAGGATCATGACTTCTCCTTCTCCCTCACAACTCCTGAGAGAACCTTTGTCATGTCTGCTCCCACGTTGGATGAGAGATCACGATGGATGCAGGCTATAAATACAGTTCTGGAACGAACACTAAGACCGCAGGACAACCAGAGTAAGATGGCTCTCGCATCCAGTAGGAAGTCTGCACGCAACTCACGCCACTCATGGTTTAGCTTGGGTTCCTTGGTGTAATATTCTTGCATATGTGCCTTTAACTCCTAACTGTTCTGTGTTATACAATTTGCCCACTACCAGTGTCCTAAGTAGAGGACTAGTAGATTGTCTTTGTTCATTTGTTTCTTGCACTTACCATCCACATACCCCTGACTGTCTGCCTCACTGAAGTAGTCTTAGTGCAGATTCCTCATTACTAAACTTGCTTTTAGATACATAAGTCTGGAAATTGTCCAGATATTAATATAATAACAGAAATAAGAATTTGAGTCTCACTTTTAACATAATACTGGTATCTCTTGACACTGTGGAAAACCAAGAACTAGCTATCTGTTAATGACTCAGGGAGGTCATTACCCCCCATAAACTGGTCTTGAGATGAGGCCTAGTCTCAGAACAGGCCTGATCTCAAACCAGGCCTGTTTATCCAGACTGAAAAATTTTGTATATTCTTCATACACACAACATCCCAGACTTTTGTTGAGTTTGGTAGATCTCCATGCATCTATTTTCACTTAGTAGAGTGATGTGCAATACATCAGTAGCGGACATTTATCGCAGTGCAGCCACCATGTAAATTACAAAAGATTTCACCAGCATGTGCTTATAATAAATTGTATCATAGATGTTGAACCCTATGCTGCCATTTTTCTTTTCCAAAATTTTGTATACTAACCTTACAATACAAGAGATGTTTACCATGTTATTCTGATCTGGTAAATTGTAAAGAATAAGTCACAAAACCATGGCAGGAACAGTTCTGTTAACCTACATTGTAGAGATGAAATTTAGATGATGTTTTGGTTCGTCCTGGATGCACAACTTCATGATGGTAAAGGACTAGATAATCAAAGCTACCTTTCCTTCCTCAGATCAAACTTAATAAGTGATTTTAAAAGACATGTGAGCAAAAATTTATTTAACACGCCAGCCATCTCCCACCAAAGCAGTGTGACCCAAGAAAGATGAAACAAGTTTTCTTTTTTACATTTAGTAATTTATACAGGAGTTACTAGCCCCTTGGTTCTGGCATTTTGATCACCTCTTATGACACACATGGGTTATGGAGGAAGGATTCTTCTCCACTTCCCTATGGAGATGTTAGCAAATATTAGAACACATATATTAGAAAGTGTCTCAATCCTGGAACCTTGACCATTTCTAACAAACAAGGGACAAGAATGACTGTACAGTAGTCTCCCCATATTTGCAGGGGTTATGTTCCAAGACCACCCGCGAATTTGGAAAAACCGTGAATTCTGGATGCGGTTAAAAAATGCCTATAGATTCCTATTTTTATAGTTTAAACTCTAAATATGCCCCCAGAACACTTTTAATTTAATTTCAAACTCAGCTTAATACATCTCCCGCAGTGCTAGAATGTAAAATATCGATGTTACCCCCATATGTACTGTAATTCATGCAAGCCCGTTTTCTTTGGTATACGTATGGTAAATATACGGTAATAATTTAATTTAGTAAAAGTTAAGTTAAATGTATGGGTACTCAACAATAATGAATGATACCATTAAAATGCATACAACACACAAAAAATTATATATTGTCACAAAAAAAATCCGCAAATCTGTTAGGATTTCCACGAACAAGTAAGGTTCTAAAGAAAAATCTGCGAATTACTGAAGCTGTGAATTCAGAACTGTGAATTCGCAGGGGTCCACTGTATATACAACAATCATTCTTGACCCTTTTTTATTCAATGTCCCTGGACTAAAACATTTTCTAATAAATATGTCCTAGTGTTTGCTGCTGCTGTGTCTTTTTAAACCACTTGTTGGTATCAGTTACAAAAGTTTATACTAAACTTGATTACTTCCCATTCCCCAGACACTATATGACTTCTACATGTATACTGCTTCCCCAGGAATATAATAGTACAGGATGGACAGAAATGCTATCTAAATCTTATCACCAATTTGTGTAAATTTTGCAAAAATATCTTTTCACAATACAGCATCAGTAAACCATTTTGGTGAACAAAACTTACTTCACTGTCAGGCAGCAAAGGTACAGTAATAGGAAATATTTTAAAAAGTTGTTACTCTTGCACTTTAGACTAACTTTTGAACTAACACTGCATGTGGTACTATTTCATAGTGCATGACTAATAACTACACTAAAGATAAGAAATATTTTGGTAACAATTGCTAGAAAATCATTATATACCATAATTTTTTGTATCAGACTTCTGTAGTTTTTGGAAGACTACAATGCAATGCTTCTTCAGAGTAAGGTGCCATAATGCTAGTGAAGGGCTCTTGATCCAAGGAATTAGAGTAAACATTTTCCTTAGATCAAACAAAATTATCTTACATTCCAGAGATGCTGTATGATCCTATGCAGGGTCACTGCTTTTCCATGTATATAACAGCAATAATAACAATGTGATACAGCAGAAGCTCTGTTATGCACAGACACAGTGTGTCGAGAGGCATGATCGTAAGCTCATTCTGAGGGTCGAAAAACACAGCTTCTCCTCACTTAGCGACGTACTCGTTTACCAATGACTCGGATTTACGATGGGCTCTCTGTCCAGTATGCATACCTAAATAATGTATATTACAGCTGATTTTGTCTTTTCTGTTTATTACAATATACAGGGTCATAATAATAAGAACCTTTGAACCAAGTGAGAGAGTAATTATGGTAGGGGACCTGAATGCTAAAGTAGGAGAAACTTTTAGAGAGGGTGTGGTAGGTAAGTTTGGGGTGCTAGGTGTAAATGATAATGGGAGCCCTTTGATTGAACTTTGTATAGAAAGGGGTTTAGTTATAGGTAATACATATTTTAAGAAAAAGAGGATAAATAAGTATACAAGATATGATGTAGGGTGAAATGACAGTAGTTTGTTGGATTATGTAATGGTAGATAAAAGACTGTTGAGTAGACTACAGGATGTACATGTTTATAGAGGGGCCACAGATATATCAGATCACTTTTTAGTTGTAGCTACACTGAGAGTAAAAGGTAGATGGGATACAAGGAGAATAGAAACATCAGGGAAGAGAGAGGTGAAGGTTTATAAACTAAAAGAGAAGGCAGTTAGGGTAAGATATAAACAGCTATTGGAGGATAGATGGGCTAATGAGAGCATAGGCAATGGGGTTGAAGAGGTATGGGGTAGGTTTAAAAATGTAGTGTTAGAGTGTTCAGCAGAAGTTTGTCGTTACAGGAAAGTGGGTGCGGGAGGGAAGAGGAGCAATTGGTGGAATAATGATGTAAAGAGAGTAGTAAGGGAGAAAAAGTTAGCATATGAGAAGTTTTTACAAAGTAGAAGTGGTGCAAGGAGGGAAGAGTATATGGAGAAAAAGAGAGAGGTGAAGAGAATGGTGAAGCAATGTAAAAAGAGAGCAAATGAGAGAGTGGGTGAGATGTTATCAACAAATTTTGTTGAAAATAACAAAGTTTTGGAGTGAGATTAACAAGTTAAGGAAGCCTAGAGAACAAATGGATTTGTCAGTTAAAAATAGGAGAGGAGAGTTATTAAATGGAGAGTTAGAGGTATTGGGAAGATGGAGGGAATATTTTGAGGAATTGTTAAATGTTGATGAAGATAGGGAAGCTGTGATTTCATGTATAGGGCAAGGAGGAATAACATCTTGTAGGAGTGAGGAAGAGCCAGTTGTGAGTGTGGGGGAAGTTTGTGAGGCAGTAGGTAAAATGAAAGGAGGTAAGGCAGCCGGGATTGATGGGATAAAGATAGAAATGTTAAAAGCAGGTGGAGATATAGTTTTGGAGTGGTTGGTGCAATTATTTAATAAATGTATGGAAGAGGGTAAGGTACCTAGGGATTGGCAGAGATCATGCATAGTTCCTTTGTATAAAGGGAAAGGGGACAAAAGAGAGTGCAAAAATTATAGGGGGATAAGTCTGTTGAGTATACCTAGTAAAGTGTATGGTAGAGTTATTATTGAAAGAATTAAGAGTAAGACGGAGAATAGGATAGCAGATGAACAAGAAGGCTTTAGGAAAGGTAGGGGATGTGTGGACCAGGTGTTTAGAGTGAAATATATAAGTGAACAGTATTTAGATAAGGCTAAAGAGGTTTTTGTGGTATTTATGGATTTGGAAAAGGTGTATGACAGGGTGGATAGGGGGGCAATGTGGCAGATGTTGCAGGTGTATGGTGTAGGAGGTAGGTTACTGAAAGCAGTGAAGAGTTTTTATGAGGATAGTGAGGCTCAAGTTAGAGTATGTAGGAAAGAGGGAGATTATTTCCCAGTAAAAGTAGGCCTTAGACAAGGATGTGTGATGTCACCGTGGTTGTTTAATATATTTATAGATGGGGTTGTAAGAGAAGTAAATGCGAGGGTCTTGGCAAGAGGCGTGGAGTTAAAAGATAAAGAATCACACATAAAGTGGGAGTTGTCACTGTTGCTCTTTGCTGATGATACTGTGCTCTTGGGAGATTCTGAAGAGAAGTTGCAGAGGTTGGTGGATGAATTTGGTAGGGTATGTAAAAGAAGAAAATTAAAAGTGAATACAGGAAAGAGTAAGGTTATGAGGATAACAAAAAGATTAGGTGATGAAAGATTGGATATCAGATTGGAGGGAGAGAGTATGGAGGAGGTGAATGTATTCAGATATTTGGGAGTGGACGTGTCAGCAGATGGGTCTATGAAAGATGAGGTGAATCATAGAATTGATGAGGGGAAAAGGGTGAGCGGTGCACTTAGGAGTCTGTGGAGACAAAGAACTTTGTCCTTGGAGGCAAAGAGGGGAATGTATGAGAGTATAGTTTTTACCAATGCTCTTATATGGGTGTGAAGCATGGGTGATAAATGTTGCAGCGAGGAGAAGGCTGGAGGCAGTGGAGATGTCATGTCTGAGGGCAATGTGTGGTGTGAATATAATGCAGAGAATTCGTAGTTTGGAAGTTAGGAGGAGATGCGGGATTCCCAAAACTGTTGTCCAGAGGGCTGAGGAAGGGTTGCTGAGGTGGTTTGGACATGTAGAGAGAATGGAGCAAAACAGAGTGGCTTCAAGAGTGTATCAGTCTGTAGTGGAAGGAAGGTGGGGTAGGGGCCGGCCTAGGAAAGGTTGGAGGGAGCGGGTAAAGGAGGTTTTGTGTGCGAGGGGCTTGGACTTCCAGCGGGCATGCGTGAACGTGTTTGATAGGAGTGAATGGAGACGAATGGTTTTTAATACTTGACGTGCTGTTGGAGTGTGAGCAAAGTAACATTCATGAAGGGATTCAGGGAAACAGGCAGGCTGGACTTGAGTCCTGGAGATGGGAAGTACAGTGCCTGCACTCTGAAGGAGAGGTGTTAATGTTGCAGTTTAAAAACTGTAGTGTAAAGCACCCTTCTGGCAAAACAGTGATGGAGTGAATGATGGTGAAAGTTTTGTTTTTTTGGGCCACCCTGCCTTGGTGGGAATCGGCCAGTGTGCTAATAAAAAATAAAAAATAACAGTACACTATTGTATAAACATTTAAAAATATACTAAAACTGTTATAAATGGTGCAAAGGTGACATTAAAACATTATCAAAGATGGTTGACACAAACCCACTACCATTATAGTATACTTCTCACTTAGCGACGAATTCATTTACTGACATGGTCTCAGGAATGGAACTCCGTCGTTAACTGAGGAGAGGCTGTATTAGAAAAAAAAAATTATTTTCTCTTATGAAATGATAGAGAATGATTTTTATGAATGTTATAGGCCAATTTTTTTTTTTTTTGCGATTAGTACTTATCGAGATATGGAGGCATGAAGTTGACAGAAAAATGAACTGCTTACAGCAACATTGCAGACTGCCAATCATGTGGCAATTGTTTATTTTTTTTTTCTAATTTTTTTTTTCAAGTAACTTTTATAGTTTATGAAACCAGTATAACATAAGTTTTATAAATATTTAATCATTGTATGATACACAGTAACTGCACAAACAATGTTGTCATTATATTGTTTACAAACCATATTTACACAAACTGGCACTATTTTTCTATTATATATTTACACATATAAAGTCACTGGACATGTTCCTAGAATTGTTGCAGCTTGTGGAAGTCTTTGAAACATGGTGTCATGCACAGTGGTGTTTTACACTCCTCACACATAAAACAAGTGCCTTTGCATTTTTTTGTATGTGTACAGACAAAACACCTCTTCTGAGCCTTTTTCTTCATAGTAGTAGGAGGCAGTTTAGGTAGTGATCACCAGGCCTGAGAGGAGAGGGTAGTTGTTGTTAATTTCCTGGGCACTTTTCTATTGCAGGTGTTGTTACATGGTACTTGAATATCATTTGTCTGATGACAAACCAACAAAAAATTCGTCATATGGTGGTTTGTTTCTGGTCCTCATCTTGTACATATTATAAGCATTGAGCATGGAAATGTCCAGAAGATGGAAAACGAGTTTTATGTACCACTTATAATTCTTGCGAAAACAATCAGCAAACCCAATTTGCATGTCACATTTGTCCACTGAACACATATTCAGAGTGTAGTCAATCACAGCTGCAGGTTTTAGAATGGGTCCATTGGTCTCTCAATTCTGCCTGCCACTGTCTGTCATTTCGTTTCAGTGAACTGATGTCAACAGTGTGACATCTCATTTGCCATTCCACCGAAATGCCATGATGTCATTGACAACAAACGCCTGCACCTCACCTCTACAAGTGCCTGCATTGAACCTACGCATATTCTTACGATTTGCATGCATTGTACCACACACATCTGTCATGTTCACTTGCAAGAAATCACTGAGTAAGGTGCTTGTGTACCAGTTATCAGTATACCGTGGACCCCTGATCAACGAAGGCATTGTCTAATGATAAATTCGATTAACAAAGCGTCTGAGCATAAAAATTTTGGCCCGACCAACGATGAAAAACTCGACCAACATGATTCGTCCTGAACGCGTCCACATGTCCCGTCTGGCCTGAGCGCGCCTTAGCTGCCCTGCCTTCAGTTAGTGTGCTAGTGTTTACAGGCAAGCCAGTGTCGCATACATTCTGTACATTTTGTATTATTCCACTGTTTTTAGTGCTTGTAACTGCAAAGTAAGCCACCATGGGCCCCAAGAAAGCTTCTAGTGCCAACCCTGTGGTAAAAAGGGTCAGAACTACAATTGAAATGAAAAAGATCTTCACAAAGTATGAAACTGGAGTGCGTGTCTCCGAGCTGGCCAGGTTGTATAACAAACCCCAGTCAACCATCGCTACTATCTTGGCCAACAGAAAGGCTATCAAGGAAGCTGTCGTTGCGAAAGGTGCAAGTATGCTTTCAAAACACAGATCGCAAGTACTCGAAGATGCTGAGAGACTGTTATTGGTGTGGATAAACGAAAAACGGGTATCAGGAGATAGCATCTCTCAAGCAATCATATGTGAAAAGGCAAGGCAGTTGCATGACAATTTAATTAAAAAAAATGCCTGCAACTAGTGGTGATGTGAGTGAATTTAAGGCCAGCAAAGGTTGGCTTGAGAGATTTAAGAATCGTAGTGGCATACATAGTGTGAAAAGGCATGGTTAAGCTGCCAGTTTGGACCAAAAAGTGGCTGAAAAATATGTGCAGGAATTCAAGGAAAAGGACTTGCTACCTCAAGTCCTCATGGAAGGGGATTCCCCTTCCAAAAAATACTAATGTCCATCATCTCCCCTCCTCCAATCCCATCACCACATCTTCAATAAAGGTAAGCATCATTTATTCTTCATTACACAATATACATATGTATACATGTATTGTGCATCTATCCTTCTGTTTGTGTGTAGGAAAATTATATATTTCATGTGGTAAAAATTTTTGTTTTTTCATACTTTTGGGTGTCTTGAACGGATTAGTTTGATTTTAATTATTTCTTATGGGGAAAATTAATTCAACTAACGATAATTTCGTCTAACGATGAGCTCTCTGGAATGGATTAATATCGTTGGCCGAGGGTCCACTGTATAATATATGCCCCTTACCAAGATATGGTTCCATCATTGTTCTAACCACATCACCAGATATCCAATAACTTCCTGATATCCTGCAATGTATTACTTCCAGTGTACACAATAATATCCAATACAAGACCACTGTAGCAATCACAGAGTAGAAACAACTTTATATCAAAGCGTTTCCTCTTGCTTGGTATATACTGCTTGAACGACAGTCTACCTTTGAACAGAATCAAAGACTCAACAATAACAAGCTTCCTCAAGGGATAAAAATATACAGTGAATTTGCTTCAGATACATAAACACATTCCTAATCTTACATAACCTTTTCTTTTCCGTTAGCCCTGGTTTTGTCTGAGAAGTGTAGCATATGTAATAGTAGCACAAATCTATTCACTGGTATTATATCACTGAAAGCTGGGGTTGAAATCAGGCAGTCTGTCGACCAGTATGATTTGACACTGTGCTTATACACATAGGGCATAAGCAATATTGTGGCAAACAAAAGATTCATCTCAGCCACAGTTGTCTCCTTCCACTAGTGTAGGCGTGATCTTGGTGAAAGAATTGTGTTTGCCATAGTGTAATCGAAGTATGCATTGCTTTCCCTGACAATAATTTCCATCAGGGGTTCGTCAAAGAATAACTCGAAACATTCCAGTTCGGTGGCATTGTTTCCAAGTGTACAAAATGGCCGTATTCCACTTTGACTTTCATCAAAGTGATGGGGATTGGGAACAAAATTGGCACCTTTCTTCCATTCCCAGGTGCAGTCTGCTGGTGGGTGCTGGATTTTGACAGGCAGTTGTGGTTGTGGAGGTTGTTGTGGTTGTGGAGGTTGTTGTTGTTGTGGAGCATGGTGTGGTGGGTGGGTGAGGGTGGGCTTTGTTGTAGCTGAGCTGACTCAGCGGCATGGGTACCAGCATGAGGCACTGCTGGTGCCTCATGGCACATGGCACCACTACCATCTGATGCATGCACATTTTTCATCCCCGTTGTAACAATATCATCTTCATTTTCACTATCCATTCCTGTTGTAGGGCCACAGGATGTACTCCGAGATGTACTCCTTCCCCTTGGAATAGCATATGGCACACTACCCGAATGCAAGTAGCGTCGTACATACTGACGCTCCGCTGGAGAATATGCCACCTCACTCTCACTACTGGAACTGTTTTCAAGAGCTTGGAGATCATATTCACTATCACTATCATCACCACTGCTCACATCTGAGTCCTGGACATGGGAAAATACGAGTTTTCTCTTTCATTCTGGTACAACTGGACGTGAACAAGATGGCCCAGTACCAGATGTGGAAGGTTGAGGGTCATCCGGGTTTTCTGCACTATTACCGGTATTTTGTTCACTATTTTCAGTCACAAACTCCTCAAAACCCTGAAATTCATCTTCACTGGCACTACCATCTGTATCTGAACTGTCACTTGGGAACAAAAGAGTCCCAATTCGCAGAGGAGTGAGAAGTTTCTTACCACGAGGCATGGTAGACAAGGTGAACTAAAATGGCGTTCCCACAATGCACCACTGGCTCCCCGATTTTTTCCTACTGTGCACACTGACCACACAGACCCATTCTCCCGCTCGATTTGAAGGCGCTAGAATTTACGTGTACAAGTACGGCACCAACCCTGGCTCACAAGCCATACAAGTATGGCACCAACCCTGAAAGGGTTAAATCAAACCTGATTACCTTCATTATTAGATGGCATATTAGTTTATTTCTGAGGGGGGGTTATAAATTTTATTTCATCTATGATCTGAAACATCAAAAAAAATTATTCAAAATCCTTAAATGTTTACTGATATATGTATGTAAATGCTGGATACTGAATTTATAGATATTTTTTCCTTTCTCAGATCAAATTAATTTATTCGCAGCCTTTATCAATTCACAGATGTTATATAATTCTTATGGGTTCTGCTCTTCTCTGTAAATTTAATAATTATAATGATGTGTTGTAATAGCAAGAAACAGCAATTACAGTAGTTGAAGCAGCCACTTACTGAAATATTATTAAGATAACCTGAGATTAAAGTTTGTGTATTATACAGGGGAGTGAATATTTTCTGTGTTATGTTAGCGATGGAATGATATTAATTTATTCATATAATTTTAGCTTAAGGTAATAATTTAGAAATAAAACTGTTTAAATATATATTTTTTTGAGAAAATAGGCTATTGTCAATTGTTACATGTATTGTAGGTTATAAGTATCTTCAAATGTTTGCTGAAAATTTGTAATGAAAGAATGTAACCATTCAGTGGAATGAATGAAATTTGAATCTTTGCTCTGGGATTAGCAACCTGTTTCCTTAAGGTTGGAAAACCTTATAACCCTCTTGTCATGCTGTGGGCTAAGGTAACAGGTTGGTAATCCCAGCCTGCAAGTTCAAATCCTGATCACCCCAATGAATGTGTTAATATGTTCAGTGATACTGTATTACCAGTGCTATAGCAAGTAAGTTTGTATTTTCTCTGCTAAACTGAGTGCAGTGTATTTATACCACTCTGAGAAACTGGGTGTGATATAATACATACATTTTTTGTTTTTTATTAACATATCGGCCATTTCCCACCAAGGCAAGGTGACCCCAAAAAAAAAAGAAACACTTTAATCATCATTCATTTTATCACTGTCTTTCTAGTGGCATGCCAACACTACATAATCATATGGTTGAAAAAAAAAAAAAAAAAAAAAAAAGCTCCACATGACATACTGTAATTTATGTCAGGCATACATCTAGCCTTATGCCCCAAATTTATATCCACTTAAAAAAGCCTTTGTGTCTTCGATACCACACAAGGTGTTGAGTAACAGTCTTGAAGTCACTGCTTGAAGATGCAGTTTTTCAGAAGAGAACACTGCCATTATTTTTTAAATATACAGGCCATTTACCACCAAAGTAAGGTGACCCAAAGAAAAACCCATGGATATTACAATTCCAATAATCCTGTTAAATGCAACATTCCCACCCAATTTCAGGGTGCAAGCACTGTACTTCCCACCTCCAAAACTCAAGTCCAGTTAAATAGTTTCCCTAAATTCCTTCATAGATATTACCTTGCTTACACTTCTGCAGCACATAACATTCCAAAAGTCACTTGCCTCCACTCAGACCTGACATGTTCACAGTTCTGTGAATGTATTAGATTGGAGTGGTTCTTGCTTACATGACTTGACTGCTATAGATTGATGATGCTTAATAAAGTGATGAGTTGCAGGAGTAGGACTGCTGGTAGACTTCTTCATGAGAATCCTTGCTTTCTTACATTTTAAATCATCAGTTAAACACATGCAATGAACCTCTCTAACCATTCATGCAAAAATTTTGTTTAACTTAGAAAATTTAGCTTGGATAGATACTGTTTTTTCTTGCTAAAATATATGAATATAACGTAGGCACTTCACCTATCTTCATCACTATATTACCTGCAGTTGATATGCCAATGTTATATTTCCTGAGAAAATTTGTAAAACTCTCACCTCTGTAGACACTGCACTGTATCATCCACTTTCTACTGAATATTACAATAGGAGCAACTTGCATTTTTTTTACAAGACATGCACCAGCCTGTAGCAATAAAGTGGGTAACTTCTCTACTGGCTTTATCAAGCCAGCAGAGAATAAATGAAAAATAGAAGATATAAAATGTTTAGTACAAGCAACTCTGGAGGGTGGATGACAAAATGATTTATTTTATTTATTTTTTATTAACACATTGGCCATTTCCCACCAAGGTAGGGTGACCCAAAAAAGAAGAAACACTTTCATCATCATTCACTATCACTGTTTTGCTGAAGGCATGTCTATGCTACAGATAAAAAACTGGAACATACTAACACCCCTCCTTCAGAGCACAGGCACTGAACTAGCAACCTCCAGGACTCAAGTCTGGCTAACCAGTTTCTCTGAATCCCTTCATGAATGTTATTTTGCTCACACTCCAACAGCATGTCATCATAAAAACCATTGATCTCCACTTGGTCCTCTCTAACACACTCACGCATACTTGCTGGAGTCCAAGCTCCTCACACACAAAACCTTTACCCCCTCCCTTCCTACCCTGCCTTCCTTCCACTACAGATTTATAATTTGCAGAATTTTTTTGGAGACATTTGCAATTTCAGATGTTTTGATATAGTATCTGAATAGAGGAATTATGGGTTAATTTCATACACCTGAAGTTTTAATAATTCTGACAATCATATACTTGTAAGACACTTGGAGTATTTAAAATTATTCCCACTGAAACAAATGGGTTATGTTAGAAAAAGAAGTATTCTTAAAGTCACATTTTTCCTATAAACTTCCATTGTATTAAGAAGTACTTTTCAAGGATAACATTAACAAAAAATGTAAGAACAATAAGAAACATTTATCAAAAGAGCACAATTAAGGGATAACAAAAAATATGAAAAGTGATGTGCACAAAAATGACCAAAAGCAAAAATTTGATGCATTTGATCAAGAATTTTCCTACCAAGATTACAATTTTGAATAAAGCAATATATCTCTGGCCTAAGAAGTTGTGATCTCACTCTTTACTGCCAAAATCCTTTTTGAACAGTTCACACTGTGCTATGATGACTCCAATTGTGCTCTAATCATAATACATATTATGTTACTCAAGTGAAAGTACTGTAATTTCATTCATAATTGTATGCCTGACTGATAGTTCTGTGCACTTGTGTAATCTGGTGATCTGTGTGCTAGTGTGGATGGTGATCTGTGTGCTAGTGTGGATGGTGATCTGTGTGCTAGTGTGGATGGTGATCTGTGTGCTAGTGTGGATGGTGATCTGTGTGCTAGTGTGGATGGTGATCTGTGTGCTAGTGTGGATGGTGATCTATGTACTTGTTTACAAATGATGATCCATATATATTTACTTGTGTAATGATCTGTGTGGTTCTAGTGTGGATGGTGATCACTTGTATGTGGAAAACTTGTGACTCATGTGGATGGTGATCTATGTACTTGTTTACAAATGATGATCCATATATATGTACTTGTGTAAGACTGGTGGTTCTAGCACTTGTATAAAACTTGTGACTCATGCACTTATGCAGGACTGGTGACTTGTGCACCTGTGCAAGACTGGTGACTCATGCACCTGTGCAAGACTGGTGACTCATGCACCTGTGCAAGACTGGTGACTCATGCACCTGTGCAAGACTGGTGACTCATGCACCTGTGCAAGACTGGTGACTCATGCACCTGTTAAAGACTGGTGACTTGTGCACCTGTGCAAGACTGGTGACTCGTGCACCTGTGCAAGACTGGCGACTCATGCACCTGTGCAAGACTGGTGACTCGTGCACCTGTGCAAGACTAGTGACTCATGCACCTGTGCAAGACTGGTGACTCATGCACCTGTGAAAGACTGGTGACTAGTGCACCTGTGCAAGACTGGTGACTTGTGCACCTGTGCAAGACTGGTGACTCATGCACCTGTGCAAAACTGGTGACTCATATGCCTGTTCAAGACTGGTGACTTGTGCACCTGTGCAAGACTGGTGACTCGTGCGCCTGTGCAAGACTGGTGACTCATGCACCTGTGCAAGACTGGTGACTCGTGCACCTGTGCAAGACTGGTGACTCGTGCGCCTGTGCAAGACTGGTGACTCGTGCACCTGTGCAAGACTGGTGACTCATGCACCTGTGCAAGACTGGTGACTCGTGCACCTGTGCAAGACTGGTGACTCATGCACCTGTGCAAGACTGGTGACTCGTACACCTGTGCAAGACTGGTGACTCGTGCACCTGTGCAAGACTGGCGACTCATGCACCTGTGCAAGACTGGTGACTCGTGCACCTGTGCAAGACTAGTGACTCATGCACTTGTGCAAGACTAGTGACTCATGCACTTGTGCAAGACTAGTGACTCATGCACTTGTGCAAGACTAGTGACTCATGCACCTGTGCAAGACTGGTGACTCGTGCACCTGTGCAAGACTAGTGACTCATGCACTTGTGCAAGACTAGTGACTCATGCACTTGTGCAAGACTAGTGACTCATGCACTTGTGCAAGACTAGTGACTCATGCACCTGTGCAAGACTGGTGACTCGTGCACCTGTGCAAGACTAGTGACTCATGCACTTGTGCAAGACTAGTGACTCATGCACTTGTGCAAGACTAGTGACTCATGCACTTGTGCAAGACTGGTGATTCTGTACACAACTATTTAAACAAAAGTGAAAAGTTCAATCTATCCAATTTTTTATCAAACTAACAAAAAACAAATAATATTTAAAAAAGAAAAACACCGAGCTAACTCATTCAAGTGTAAAATAAATAGTATTTTTTAACTGAAACTATATCCTTTTACTTATGACTGAGGTCAACTTATAGTTGTAAACTTAAGATACCTGGTATGTATGTGTCTGTTTGTATATTCATTTGTGTAATTTCACTGATACATATTAAAAAAAAAAGCTATTAATATACATACTGTCATGTACATACCTTAGAAAAGTTGTTCCAATAATTTTATATTTAATTTTTGAAGTACGTATTTCAAAGACACTGTCAAAGGCATAAGTCTCATCAATGTATGAAAATCCTTTTAGGTACTCCGTCCTGTATTACTATTACAATCATAACTAAAGGAGGGGTTTGGGATATTTGCTGTTTAGAGTGATATCTAAACTGTTGTATCTGTGCACTTCAGGCAAGACTGATGGTGTGAATGATGGTGAAAGTGTTTCTGTTTCGGGTCACTCTACCTCGGTGGGAGACGGCCAGCATGTTACAAAGATAAATCATAACTAAGCGCTAAACCCACAAGGGTTATTCCATCCTGTATAACAGTTAATGTTTAGTTTTATGAAGAAAAGTTTATAACATAATGCATTTATGATAACTGTTGTTCAGATCTTGCTTATACAATATTTTGGATGAAAATCAATTGTTAATGAAATTTTTTGGAAAGCAGGAGAATTTCAAAAGTAATTTTCAGGTTTATGGTAGCAAGGCTAGAATTCTTATTAACAAATAAAGATCAGTATTAATAAATTATATTATAATACAGGTACTACTGGTATATTTAATTAACCCTTTGACTGTTGCAACCCAAATCCTGAGGTGTCTCCTGGTGTTGCAAAATATTTGAAAAAAAAACAAAATTATTTTTTCTTATGAAATGATAGAGAATCCTTTCCCGATGGTAATGACACCAAAAGTAAGGAATTTGATGGAAAACTTACGGAATTACGCTCTCATGAAGTTAGCAACCTCGGCGATATTTATGAATCGGTGATTTCACCCACTTTGAGCCATATTTTTGACTAATTCCATTGTTCCAGTCGACCAAACTCATAGCTATTTCTTTAGAACTCCATTTGTTTTATCGACTGAGTACAAGAAACTGCCCATTTACCAATTTCTACTACCCAATAAAGTGGTCAGAAATTGGCAATTTGGCCAATTTCACGCAAATTAAAAAATATGCCAATTTCAAAATAGGGTCCAGAATGAACAATGCAGACATTCCTGGCTCTAAAATAACATTTTCTTTGTTCATCAGTCATGTCACCAGGCCCCTCTGATATTACTCTTGCTTTCTATTTTTAATTTTTATTCAAACAAAAAATAGAAGATTTACTGTTATGCAGGCTACTGCAATATTGTAATAAGTGTACAAATAATGTCAACCCATTCAAGACTACATATCAGAATAGCTAGTTGGACATTTACTGGACAATGATGTCATTTGTTTATTCTTGAACATCGGTAAAAGTCAAACATTTCCACTACTTTGAGCTCCATTTCAAGGTTCTTTTCATAGTAAAACCAATCAAAATCACCTCCATTTCTATAATATGTTTTCCATTCTATCAAATATGACTACAAAAATGAGAATATAACCATAAAAACTATATGAAAATACACCTCAAAGTCTGCGTTTTAATCCAAAAACACGGTTGGAGTTTTTTTTCTCATCATGCACTGCTTGCTGCCCATTCTCTCACATGTGGGCCTACCAGCTTTCTCCCGCTTGATCTGAAGCCACTAGAATTTTTGAGTATATATACATCAAACACATTACCTCATAAGACATATATATACAGTATATATATATGACCGAAACTGTCAAGGGGTTAAATAAAAATAAACTTGAGCCATAAAAAATCAATGGTTAAAAAAAAAAAAGGATACATCTACAGTGGACCCTCGCCTAACGCTATTAATCTGTTCCTGAGAGCTCAACGTTAGGCGAAATTATCGTTAGCCGAATTAATTTTCCCCATAAGAAATATTGGAAATCAAATTAATCCGTTCCTGACACCCCAAACTATGAACGAAATTTTTTTTTTACCACATGAAATATAAATTATAATACACACAAACTGAAGAAGACATGCACAGTTACATGACACTTACCTTTGTTGAAGATCTGGTGATGATTGATGGAATGGGAGGAGGGGAGACTGTGGATGGTGTTAATGTTTAGAAGGAGAATCCCCTTCCATTAGGACTTGAGGTGGCAAGTCCTTTTCTGGGGTTACTTCCCTTCCTCTTTTAATGCCACTAGGACCAGCTTGAGAGTCACTGGACCTCTGTCGCACAACATATCTGTCCATAGAGGCCTGTACCTCCCGTTCCTTTATGACATTCCTAAAGTGTTTCACAACATTGTCAGTGTAATAGTCACCAGCACGGCTTGCAATAGGGTGAGGGTGATTTTCATCAAAAAAGGTTTGCACTTTAAGCCACATTGCACACATTTCCTTAATCTTTGAAGGAGGCAACTTCTTCAATTTCTCTATCCCCTCCTCCAAAGCAGTTTCCTCAGGTGTGGCCTCTTGCTGTTGAAGATGATCAGTGGTTAGTTCTTCATTGTCCTCCTCCACCAACTCTTCCACATCCTCCCCACTAACCTCCAACCCCAAGGACTTCTCCAATGCCACAATGGATTCCTCAACTGGCATAGGATTCCCAGGGTTAGCCTCAAACCCTTCAAAATCCCTTTTGTCTACATATTCTGGCCACAGTTTCTTCCAAGCAGAGTTCAAGGTCCTCTTAGTCACTTCCTCCCAAGCCTTACCTATAATGTTTACACAACTGAGGATGGGGGCTAATGCATGGTGTAACCAGTCATAGAAAAAGTCCCTAGTGACCCATGCCTTACTGTTTGCCCTCCACAGCACACACAAATTAGCCTTGAGGACATTGTTTTTCCTGAACACTCTGGGAGTTTCAGAGTGATACACCAATAAAGGCTTCACTTTGCAATCACCACTAGCATTAGCACACATCAACAAAGTAAGCCTGTCTTTCATAGGCTTATGTCCTGGGCTTATGTCATAGGCTTATGTTCCTCCTGAGTAATATAGGTCCTGCTTGGCATTTTCTTCCAAAACAGGCCTGTTTCGTCACAATTAAACACTTGTTCAGGTTTCAGTCCTTCACTGTCTATGTACTCCTTGAATTCCTGCACATATTTTTCAGCCGCTTTGTGGTCCGAACTGGTAGCCTCACCATGCCTTATCACACTATGTATGCCACTACGATTCTTAAATCTCTCAAACCAACCTTTGCTGGCCTTAAATTCACTCACATCACCACTAGTTGCAGGCATTTTTCTAATTAAATCCTCATGCAACTTCCTAGCCTTTTCACATATGATCACTTGAGAGATGCTATCTCCTGCTATCTGTTTTTCGTTTATCCACACCAATAACAGTCTCTCAACATCTTCTATCACTTGCGATCTCTGTTTCGAAAACAAAGTTACACCTTTGGCAAGAACAGCTTCTTTGGTTGCCATTTTCTTGGCCACAATAGTAGCGATGGTTGATTGGGGGTTTGTGTACAACCTGGCCAGCTCGGAGACACGCACTCCACTTTCATACTTAGCAATGATCTCTTTCTTCATATCAATAGTAATTCTCACTCTTTTTGCTGTAGGGTTGGCACTCGAAGCTTTCTTGGGGCCCATGGTGACTTATTTTGTAGGTGCAATCACTAAAAAGGCTGTGATAATATGAAATGTTCCGATTGTATACTTGGAAGCGACCGCGGTGGCTGGCTTGTAAACACTGGCACCCATGGAACAAGTGAGGTGGGCTCAGGCCACACGTGGACGTGTCTTGAATGAATCGCGTTGAGCGAGTTTTTTAGCGCTAGCCGAGGCAAAATTTTTGCGTTAAAATGTATCGCTAGGCGGATTTAACGTTATGCGATGCGTTCATTAGGCGAGGGTCCACTGTACTTATATTTTCTTTCACTGTCCTGCTAACTGCTTACTGCTTTTGCTTATTGCTTTCCTTCCTGGATTTTCTCACATTTTTTAGTTTATTACTTTAAATACACTACAATTACATCAAATTATTTTTGTGGATCTTTAATAATACAGTATCATACTGTATAATCTTTGTATTAGTTGCAAACATTATACCCATTACCTTTTTTGCCTTAAATTATGTTTAAGTAATATTATCACAGGAACCCTGGTAAACAATAAAATACCTGTATAAAAATCCTTTTGAATTGCAAAATTTATTGTTCATTTTAAATAAAATTCCACTATTATTTTAAAGGGATTGCAATCAACGTAAATGCATTTCTCAAAGGTTTAAAATCAAATACTTCAATTTTTTCTCCTGCCTCATTAAACTTTCAGTTGTCCATTCGGGAGGTCACAGGAGAAATCTCATAAGCGAGAGGCTGAAGAACAGGATCCGTCACTAAACCTCTCTCCTCTCAAAACTATCTCCACCACTCACCAAAGGCACTGAATAACATGATCACATCAAATTTCTTTTTTAGCTGGAAAGCAAAAAAACAAAAGCAGAATGGACACTTTATTAAGGCTAAACATTTTGCTCTGAGACCAAGACTTGAAAATGTTTGGTCTCCATGATGTTATATTCTGAGATACTATCTTTGTTTTGCGATTATCAGAATTTTATATCTGTTATTCTCAACATGTTCTTTCTTATACAGTAGATCATCAATCATCCAGAGAATGGCTATTTCTCTTTCAACATTATCCAGTTGTCTTGTTCAGTTATAATTATTATTATAATCATGGCTAAGCAAGACCTAAGCTGAACAAGACCTGTATGACCCCTGTGGGGTCATACAGGTCTTGTTCAGCTGAACACCTAAATCTAATGCTGTGGAAAATCAAGTGTACTCTTCTTCCCAAAAAGGGCTGGAGAATCAATGATTTACTGTACATTTCTTGGCACTGTACATTTATGCTTGACATTACAAGAGATGCCAAAAGTACACAACAAATTTTTTCTTCTTAGACAAAGTGGTAAATCAATGAAATAGTTAACAAGAGGAGGTGGTATGTGCTACAGCCACTGAAAACTTTAAAAATCTAAGACTGCCTAAATACTGAAGACAGGATATCATGGGCATAGCTCTGCTCCTGTGGTAACAAATAGGTAATCACATTTTAAGTGGAGAAGTTGCAAATAAAGATTATTTTTTCACACACATACATTTGTCCACATGTGACTTTGTGTAATATTCTTGGTATGTAAATGAATGGATTTTTTTGTACTCTGATAACTGTATGTGTTTTAAATGATCTATTGAAAGTCACTGTAGAAGGCTGAATATAAATTACTAAGAACAGTGCTTAAGTTGCCTGTTTACCCTTATTCATGTACATTTATCTAAGGCATATACTTCCAGTTTTTTACTTCTGTCTCTATGCAAGTATTTTTTTTTCATTTATCCAAAAGAAAGAGCATTAGGATAAAGTAATCTTAGGCAGCAAGCACTGTGCATGTCCATCTCTTCCTTGTACTGCATCATGTGCATGTTTATCAGCATTAGAAAACCACCATAACCATGCATGAGGAGATTGAGAGTTTGACATGTCTCTGTACACAGTAATCACCAGTATATTTAGGTGCTATATGCATGGACATATTTTTTTTTATACTGTATTATGTCACAAAAACTGTAGAATGATTTTGCCCTTATTCAGAGTAATTTATGTTTGGGAGTGTCAAAATCATATAAATTTTGAGTAATAAAAATCCTATATAATTTGTATCTTATTTAGAACAAAAATTCAATGAGATTTTTCTGGACTGAAAAATCTTAATGTTTTCTCATTTGGGACATTGACAGTTTTTTAAAATAGTACTTTGAATTAAAAAATTAAGAACAATATTCTCTTATTCAAGCAATATACCAAACTAGAGAGATTTTTTCCAAACCAAGATTCATAATTTATAACATTCTGAATTCAAAATATTATTAGACAATCTTCTGAGGTTTGGGAAAATCCATAAAAGATATATTACCATATACTAAAATTCTGTATTATAGCTTTCTGAGTATAAATAAATTATATACTGTGTATGTATGTATTGTGTGTGTGTGTGTGTGTGTGTGTGTGTGTGTGTGTGTGTGTGTGTGTGTGTGTGTGTGTGTGTGTGTGTGTGTGTGTGTGTGTACTCACCTAATTGTGGTTGCAGGGGTCGAGACTCAGCTCCTGGCCCCGCCTCTTCACTGATCGCTACTAGGTCCTCTCCCTCTCTGCTTCCTGAGCTTTGTCATACATCTTCTTAAAACTATGTATGGTTCCTGCCTCCACTACTTCACTTGCTAGGCTATTCCACTTCCTGACGACTCTATGACTGAAGAAATACTTCCTAACGTCCCTGTGACTCGTCTGAGTCTTCAGCTTCCAGTTGTGACCCCTTGTTTCTGTGTCCCCTCTCTGGAACATCCTGTCTCTGTCCACATAGTCTATTCCCCGCAGTATCTTGTATGTCGTTATCATGTCTCCCCTGACCCTTCTGTCCTCCAGTGTCGTCAGTCCGATTTCCCTCAACCTTTCCTCGTACGACATTCCCCTGAGCTCTGGGACTAGCCTTGTTGCAAACCTTTGTACTTTCTCTAATTTCTTGACGTGCTTGACCAAGTGTGGGTTCCAGACTGGTGCTGCATACTCCAGTATGGGCCTAACATACACAGTGTACAGTGTCTTGAACAATTCATTATTAAGGTATCGGAACACTATTCTCAGGTTTGCCAGGCGGCCATATGCTGCAGCAGTTATTTGGTTGATGTGTGCCTCCGGTGACGTGTTCAGTGTTATGGTCACCCCAAAGTCTTTCTCCCTGAGTGAGGTCTGTAGTCTTTGTCCACCTATCCTATATTCTGTCTGCGGTCTTCTTTGCCCCTCCCCAATCTTCATGACTTCGCATTTGGCAGGGTTGAATTCGAGAAGCCAGTTTCCGAACCACATGTCCAGCCTGTCCAGGTCTCTTTGCAGTCCTGTCTCATCCTCATCCGATTTAATTCTTCTCATCAACTTCACATCATCTGCGAATAAGGACACTTCAGAGTCTATTCCTTCCATCATGTCGTTTGCATATATCAAAAACAGCACTGGTCCTAGAACTGACCCCTGTGGGACCCCGCTCGTCACAGGCGCCCACTGTGATACCTCTTCATGTACCATGACTCGTTGTTGCCTCCCTGTCAGGTATTCCCTGATCCATTGCAGTGCCCTCCCTGTTATATGCGCCTGATCCCCCAGCTTCTGCACTAATCTCTTGTGGGGAACTGTGTCAAAGGCCTTCCTGCAGTCTAGGAAAATGCAATCAATCCACCCCTCTCTCTCGTGTCTTACTTCTGTTACCTTGTCATAAAACTCAAGAAGGTTTGTGACACAGGATTTGCCTTCCATGAACCCATGCTGGTTTTCATTTATAATCTTGTTCCGTTCCAGGTGTTCCACCACTCTCCTCCTGATAATCTTCTCCATGACTTTGCACACAATACATGTCAGAGACACAGGTCTGTAGTTTAGTGCCTCATTTCTGTTTCCTTTCTTAAATATGGGGACTACATTTGCTGTCTTCCATTTCTCAGGTAGTTGCCCAGTTTCAAGGGATGTGTTGAAGATTGTGGTTAGGGGCACGCACAGCATCTCTGCTCCTTCTCTGAAGACCCATGGGGAGATGTTGTCCGGTCCCATCGCCTTTGAGGTATCAAGGTCACTTAGCAGCTTCTGCACCTCCTCCTCGGTTGTTCGTATGTCATCCAACACTTGTTGGTATATTCCCTCTTGATGTTCCCTTCTGTGCTGTCTTCCCAGAGCCCTTCCTGTCTACTGTAAAAACTTCCTTAAATCTCCTGTTTAGCTCCTCACATACCTCCTGATCATTTCTTGTGAGTTCTCCACCTTCTGTCCTCATTCTGATCACCTGGTCTTTGACTGTTGTCTTCCTCCTGATGTGGCTATACAACAGTTTCGGGTCAGTCTTGATTTTCGATGCTATGTTATTTTCATACTGTCGCTGGGCCTCCCTCCTTACCTGTGCATACTCATTCCTGGCTCTGCGACTTATCTCCCTATTTTCATGTGTTCTCTGCCTTCTGTACTTTTTCCATTCTCTATTGCACTTTGTTTTTGCCTCCTTACAACGTCGGGTAAACCAGGGGCTCGTTCTGGTCTTCCCATTATTTCTGTTGCCCTTGGAAATAAACCTTTCCACTGCCTCCTTGCATTTTG
>NC_091375.1:2804699-2809699 GCF_038502225.1 Cherax quadricarinatus
ACACCTCGGTACCATTTGCTTTTCTGGGGTTGCTTCTCTTCTCTGTTTCTTAATGCCACTAGGACCACCTTGAGAGTCACTGGAGTCCTGTCTCACAAAATAACTGTGGAGAGAGCTCTGTTTCTGGTGTCTCTTTAACACTTCCCTAAAATAGCCCAAGACTTTGTCACTGTACATGTTGCCAACCTGGTTTGCAACAACCTTGTTAGGGTGATGTTTCTCCATAAAGCTTTCCATCTTACCCCACATAGTAAAAATCTCTTTAATTTCTGAAGAAGGCACCTTCTTCCATCTCTCTTCCTCCTCCTCTGCAGCAAGATTCTGAGCTGCAATGTGTTGCTCTTCCTGCTGAAGCTCTTGCAGCTCCTCAGTGGTGAGCTCTTCATTGTGGTCTTCCACCAATTCTTCCACATCCTCCAAACTCACATCCAACCCCATGGAACTCCCCAGTGCCACAATTGATTTTACAACAGACATAGGCTCATTAGGGTCAGTCCCAAATTCTTCAAAATCCCTCTTGTCGACACAATCTGGCCACAATTTTCTCCAGGCAGAGTTCAAAGTCCTGGTAGTCACTCCCTCCCAAGCCATACCTATAAGGGTTATGCAGTGGAGGATGCTGAAGTGTTCTCTCCAAAATTCCCTTAGGGTCAAGTGAGTGTCTGTGGTCACAGTCAAGCACCTGTGAAACATTGCTTTTGTGTAGAGTTTTTTTTTAAGTTTGCAATAACCTGCTGGTCCATGGGTTGGAGGAGAGGAGTGGTATTCAGGGGCAAGAACTTTACTGTGATGAACCCAAACTCCTCGAAAATTATGTCATCCAAGTTTGGAGGATGAGCAGGTGCATTGTCCATTACTAGCAGGCACTTGAGATCCAATTTCTTTTCCAGGAGATACTCCTTCACACTAGGGCCAAACACTTCATTGAACCACTCGACAAAAATTTCCCTCGTGACCCATGCCTTACTATTAGATTTCCAAAACACACACAATTTACTCTTCATAACATTGTTTTTCCTGAACACTCTGGGATTTTCAGAATGGTACACTAGTAATGGCTTCACTTTGAAATCCCCACTAGCATTAGCACAGAACATTAGCGTCAGCCTGTCTTTCATAGGCTTGTGTCCTGGCATTGCCTTTTCCTCTTGTGTAATGAAGGTCCTCTTTGGCATTTTCTTCCAAAAGAGGCCTGTTTCGTCACAAATGAACACTTGTTCAGGTTTCAGTCCTTCAGCCTCTATGTACTCCTGGAATTCATGCACATATTTTTCAGCCGCCTTGTGGTCCGAACTGGCAGCCTCACCAAGCCTTACTACACTGTGTATGCCAGTACGGTTCTTAAATCTCTCAAACCAGCCTTTGCTGGCCTTAAATTCACTCACTTCACCACTATTTGCAGGCAATTTCTTTACCAAATCTTCATGCAACTGCCTAGCCTTTTCACAAATAAACGAAGTCATAAGAGTATCTCCTGCTAATTGTTTCTCATTTATCCACACCAATAATAACTTCTCAACCTCTTCCAGTACTGGTGATCTCATTTTTGTCAGCATAGTTACTCCCTTTGCAACAACAGCATCCTTTATTTCATTTTTCTTGGCCACTATGGAACATAAGGTTGTGTAGGGTTTCTTATACATCCTGGACAGTTCGGCCACACTTGTACCACTTTCATATTGTTCAATGATGGTTTTCTTAAATTCAATCGTATTTCTCATCTTCTTTACCACAGGCTTGGCACTAGGAGCTTTCTTTGGAGCCATGGTAGCTTATTTAGTACTTGCAAGCACTAAAATAAATGGAATATTATGAAATATTTCGCTGGAGCACGTGAGGGGACCTTCGGTCACTGGTAAACAATGCCAGACTGGCTGCCGCCCTGGCTCACGCAGTGGGTATGCGTCCCGGACGAACTATGACTTGCGAGTCAACCTATGAAAAGCGAGTCCATGTTTATACGAAAATACCTCTATGATTGGCGAATTTTATGATTGCCGGGAACTACGAAAAGCGGGGGACCACTGTATATATATATTAGCGTTGAATTCAGATATCATTTATATTTTTCATTTTTCATTTTCTTTAAGGTAGGATCAATATTTCATATTTAAGTGTTTTATATTTTATATTTTCTAAACAATAAAGTGTTTGTTTGTCAGTTTTTGTTCTTTTTCTATTCATTAATTTTCCTGAGGAGGAGCCAGCCTTGGTAATACTGTCTGAAGTTGTTACAGGGCTGAGTAAGCCTTCCCAAGGGTAATTGGCTGAACAAGCTAGAGTTTTTGAGATCAAGAGTATGGTGACTGTTTTCTTATGGTGACTGTTTGCTTATGGTGACTGTTTTCTTATGGTGATTGTTTTCTTACAGTGACTGTTTTCTTATGGTGACTGTTTTCTTATGGTGACTGTTTTCTTATGGTGGTTGTTTTCTGAATATTGGTGAAGATTGTGCAGTTTTGTGGCCCACCAGTGGACCTAGATGTCTGTACACTTCAGAAAATGAATGTTGAAAAGTACTGAACATGTTATCTTCTTTGGTTCACCCTGCCTTGGTGGGAAATGGCCAGTGTGTTATAATTTTATTTTTTAAATGTTTAAGAAATTTTAACTCTCATATATGTACTGTGCTGTATGTATTATTATTATCATCAAGGGAAGCGCTAAAACCGTAAGAATTATACAGCCCATGTGGGGGGGAGGGGAAGATGGACAGTATTCACACTAAATTCAAGGAACTGGAGCAGAGACCCAATTCCCTGGATCAAGAGCCCCTCACCAGCATCAAGGAACCCACCTTGAAGGGTGTACTGTATATAACATCTGCTCTTCTTTGTATACAGTGCCTGATTATACACGTTGATATAATTTTATGCGAGTGCAAATATTTATCATTAGTAATTAACTCTTAAGCAGTTTCTCACATAGCTCTATGACTGTGTGGGTGAATGTTTATCAGACCTCCTGCTACATTGGGATATGTATACTAAAATCACTTGCAAAAGGTAATGTAAAAATTTTGTTTACAAAAAATTGATTGCAGAAGGGATGGCAAGGTCCCCATAGTCAAAAAACATTGAAGGTTAAGAGTAAAGAACAGTAAAATTACCATAAATGGATATCTGCTTATATTATAGACTACATTATATATGATGCTCATTTATTATACAGGTTCACTTATTGTATTTGATTCTCATTTATTATACACAATGTTCATTTATTATACATAATGCTCATTCATTGTGTAAGTGCATTCTGGGCATGAATAAAACATATAGAAATGTTGTAGAGATTTCTATACTTGTTGTAGAAAAGAATATAGCACTGCATGGTTAGTATAGTATACAGTAGCACTACATATACTCACTGAAAGTTAAACAAGGTGATGTATTTTAAACTTGATTTTGTGTTCCTCCGTGTTTTAAAGTGCATGAGTACTTTCAGTAATATTTATGATTATAACTTTTATAAAACAATTTAGCATGTCTTGTTAAATGTCATCGTCACGAAAAGTATAGTACGTACTGGTAGATCGTATAACTTGATAATGAATAGAAACAATCGATAATCTCATACTGACATTTTTATTGTATTGTTATTGTTTTGCAGTGGCTGTCAACTTGGTTCGCAAGAGACCTGGCAAATTTAGTTTAGACATCTTTAGTCTTGGATGAAGGAGAATTCCGTCAAAGGCAGCGTAAATATACCAAAATTTGCTGTTATTTTACAGTGTGTTGACAAGGTGAGAGAGCTATTAGTCATAAATGTGCAATACCAGGCAATAATTGTAAGGAAAAATACTGTAGTCTCAGTCACAATTATTTAATGCTAAGGTCTCCAAAAACTTATGGAGAAACCCATGTTATCTTTATTGTTAAGATGATGTTTACTTCCAGTACAGTATTATGAAGACGAGCAGAACAAAGCTCATCGCTGTTATACTGTTCTTACAATCCTTCTGCAGTGTGATGTAGTTCATCACTGTTATGCTGGTCTTGCAATCCTTAAATGTCATGATCTTTACACAGTTAATCATTGTTCTGCAGTTCTTGCAATGCTCCTTGAATGTGGTGAACTTGATACAGTTCACTGTTTGAATGTGATGAGCTTGATACAGTTCACTGTTTGAATGTTGTGATCTTGATACAGTTCACTGTTTCAATGTGATGAGCTTGATACAGCTCACTGTTTGAATACAGTGAACTTGATGCAATTCCCTGTTTGAATGTGGTGAGCTTGATGTATTCATCACTGTTATTATGTCCTTGCAATCCACCTTGACTGATCTTGTGATCAACATGCAGGAAGAAAATGATGTGACTGTGTGCAAGAACTGTGGCTAAGAACTGCTAAATGTAATCAAAACTTGAAAGTCTGACTTGTTGTGTCTTGACTTTTTGTTCACAGTGATCACTCATACTTCAAGATTTTTGTACTACTATCAGCCATGTGAGAGAAAGCTATTTGTTGCCTTATTGTATTTTTTTCATTGATATGGAACATAGAAGTTTGGAAATGTACTTTATGAAAGGCAGGAATAAAAAAAAAACTGTACATTGTAAAATTAGTTCTTTGCAGTCATGATAAACTGCCATCTTTTGTGTATTGTCAAGGAGAAGCTAAGAGTAAGCATCTGTTCCTGAAAATGTAAACATAATTGTTTCAATAATTTCAGAGTGATGTGAAAATAAATAACAAGAAACCACTATTTAGCAAATACAAAGCACCAGTATCATTATGCAATGTCACATGGCTGCTGCAGCTGGAGAGGCAATGTGACATGACATGCTGTTCATAGAGTATGTAGAACATTTCCAAATATAATTATAACATTGTTTCTTGTTGTAAATGCAAATGTTTAATGTTATATAAAGTACTAAATTTTAATAGGCATTAATGCTCAAAGAAATATTCAGTGCTAGTCCTGTCAAGAAATCTTTATGTGAAAAACATTATTTTTTTATAAGTTTTAAACTGTTTAGTAGATATATGAGCTATAC